>NW_011888824.1:7223578-7247869 GCF_000151845.1 Pteropus vampyrus | reverse complement strand
ACACACACACACACAATTTAATACCATTTTTTTAAATCTCCAGTTTTTTATTTTCCTGCTGATGAGATGATTTATAGAGTGGTTTCTGTATCTACCTGTCAGTGCTCATCAGCAGCTACACACACACATAAATCTGGGACTGAAGAAACATATCCTTCTTTATAGATAGATTGCTCCCCCTGAGTTGTACTATAATTTTATGATTTTCTCCATGGGACATTTTAGAGCATTTTTGTGACATTGAATCACTCAGTGTCCTAAACTTTTTGCAGGACCAAATCATGCATAACTATTTTTTTTTTAACTTGGTGTATATTTTTTCCTTATTTATTTATTTATTTTAATTAACAGTTGGCATTTAGCATTATTTTATATTAGTTTCATGTGTACAACATAGTGGTTAGACATTTATATAATTTATGAAGTGACCACCTCCCTGGTACTATAGTACCTACCTGGCACTATACTTAGTTATTACAATATTATTGACTGTATTCCCTATGCTGTACTCCACATCCCTGTGACTATTTTGTAACTACCAATTTGTACTTCTTAAATCTCTTCACCTTTACCCTTAGCCTCCAACTCCCTCATGTGAGAAACTTCAGTTTATTTTTCCGTATTTATGAGTCTGTTTTGTTTGTTCGTTTATTTTGTTCTTTAGATCCCACATGTAAGTGAAACAATTTTTCATTTCTGTTTGACTTATTTCATTTAACATATTACCTTAATTTGCTGTATCTTTAATTACGTTTTTAATATCACTGGGATTTTTAAAAGGTCTAAATACTTGGAAATGTGATGACTTTTAATGCCTAATTGAATTGGATGAAGTTGGGTTTTTTGTTTTCATTTGTTCAATATATCCTATTTTCTTTAGAGGAGAGTATATACATGCAAAAGACGTAACCTCAGGGAATCAAGCTTTACTTAATTGCTAGCAAACAGCTTTAATACAGTGTATTAAAGCAACGGTGGATGCTGCCCAAGATATAGATCCCAAGCAATGGTATTCCACCGAGCTCACAGCTCTTGTGGGAGAAAATCATGTTATGGACAAAACATCATGTATTGTGTGAACATGCCAAAACATTTATGAATTATAAAAAGAAAAAATAGAAAAAAGTAGAAAAATTAGTCTGATAAAGAATTTCTATTCAGTCTTTTCTAAGGCCAGAACTAACCAGATTATAAGGACTAACTTTACATTAACATACTACTGTTTTGGTTAACGGAATGTAGTTATATTTTTGGTTGTGAGGCTATAAATAATATTATTAGACGATTGCATGAGTTTCAAAAAAGATTCTAAGAATAATTACCATGCTTTTCAGTATACTCTGACCCATCCTACCACATGTGTGTATTCTTTCATTCTGACAAAAAACAACAGAGTTCACATGCATAAAAGGTAGAAAAGGGAGATTCGAAACTGCACATCTATGTATGCCAGCAGGCCAATAGCAGTAGTAAAGAGAAAAATATATACTTTGCATGCATTTTCTTACTTTTTCCCTTGGGTTGTTCTGTTGAAGAAAATATAAACAGAAAATCATTGCTCTTAAAACCTTTAAAGATAAAATTTAATATCCCAACAGATTGATCAGACTGTACATTTTCCAATCCCACCCCTCACCCTTTGAGAGCCCTTAAATTTCATAGTGAATGTTGCTCTAAGGTATTGCTAATCATCATAGGTATTTCTCTAATTTGATTGTAAAATGTTGCTTGACAATTAATTAACCTCTGATTATATTGTTTAACCATTTTAAATAATTTGTACTTTGCATTTTCTTAAACATATGTGAACACATAAACACATTGTACACATAAACACATATAAAGAAATACAGAAGAAATAGATATACTTGCCAATGAGTTATGATTCTATTCAAGACTCAAAGGAATGATTCACTTTCTAATTGATGCTGGTATATCCAAGGTTAATTGAATTTATACTTTTTAGTAAAAAAATGTTTCATACTAAACGTTCATTTTGTCAAGCAAATATTTCTTTAAAAACAATTACTGTGAAAGGTAAACATATGCAGTACTTATTTTTTATTGCTGCCAAGTATTTTTTATAACAGTATTGTCAGAAAAGACTCGGCTCTTTTTCTCATTTTTTTCATCAAATATAAGATAGAAAAAAATAAATATTTCCAATACCTTCTGTAGGTGTTTTTGTTTTCTTGGAATCTGAAAACAAAAAATAAATTATTGATAAAGCAGAAGAGATAAATTAAAAATTGATTATCTCACAACAAAATGTCTATATACTCTGAAATCATTTTCAACAAAATGGATTGATTACATGATATACTTCTAGAATATGAGGCTTAAATAGAAGTTATTCTCTTTTTGAGAGGATGAGTTATAGAGTAAGGCAGGAAGTGAGAAACTTTTGAAGTATAAAATATAAAAAAAATTTTAAAAATCCATATATAATTTTCATAGATTACATTATGCCTATTTAGCTAATGATCTTTTCAAAGAAAGTCAAGCTGAATAAATGTATGATCTGTTTCCATAAAGATGGGTTGGAGTCCATGAATTTAGTTTCCACTTTTTTCAGTTGTTCAGTCTAAAGCAGAAACGGGTGGATTTGGGCTCATGGGTTACTGATGAACACATCATTATGCTTAGTAACTGCTATGTAGTAATGTGTATTCAACAGACATCTATTTTATTTTTAGTCTTTTGGGTGTTCAGCTTAGACCTGAGAAACGTTATTTCCAATATGTAGGCCATGAAAATATCTGTTCCTATCACTTAAAAATAAAAACAAGAGGTATTTTGCTTCCTTTATTTTACGACATAGTCATCTTAACTTAAATTTTTGCCTAAAATATTTTATTTCTTATGTGTGCTTTCTTTTACCTATTCTGTAATTGAGTTTTGAAATTAGAATCAGAACAATGAACTGTGAATTGATACTTACGAAAGGTAGATAAACTGTTTTCTGGCTGACAATTATATGGCTTAGAACCTAGCACAGTAAATGTTCACTAACATTTTACAAGTAAATGGATTTACGTGTCTTATAGTGATGGGTTGGTATCATGATTTTACTTCCACAATGAAGTAATAGACCTAAAATGTTTGAAGATGGAAATGACTAAGTGTCTATATACAAAGGCAGTTAGACAGTTAAATGAGTTATTATATGAAAATAATGATAACAAATGACCTTAATAGTGTGATGAAAATAACAACCTACTTCCATAGAAGTATAATATGGGAACATATTTTAGGAAAGACCATATTTTAGGGGATGAATCTAAATAGTCATAAAATTGAGAATGCTTTGTGATATAGTAATTCTGCTTCTAGATAGCCAAAAAAATACAAAATTATCATAAAATATATAAAGATGCTTTTTGCATGACATTGTTTTACATGTCTAGATAATACGACTATTCAAGAATACCTTCTAAACAATAGGGGAACTGTTAAAGACTCCATAATATTCATGTAATAAAAATATATACTGTCATTAGAATGATGTTTCTGCAACCTCTTTCTGAATTTCTTTTTTTTTTTTTTTTGTAATAAGGATATGTTTCACATATGAGGGAGAAACAAGCCTTGGGTTTCAAAATAATAGGTTCCTGAAACAGAATATTTATTTACTCAGTAAACATTTATTAAACATTATTATTTCCAGAATGGAATAGGAAAAAGAATTTTAGGTAGAATTTTATTAATGCCTACCACCTCTCCCTGCACAAAAGTCAATCTTTTTCTTGATATTCAGTTTCTCATCAGAAACTATAACTGAGTAGGCTAAATTTGCTATCTAAAACATATGTGCTTTGCAAGCAATTTCTCATTCATATCCTTCATGAATAATTATCTTAATCAATGAAGAAATTCAAATATACAGAAACATTATGTAAAACAATTTCATATAAGAACATGATAAATATCATCTTACTCATATATCTAACAATATATTAATAATATGCAGTGGCTACTTCTGTTTGAAGACATTCTTCTAGCACAAAAGCTGAAAATATGAAGTGAATAATTCAATGGTCATCATGATTTATCATTTAGCTTGGCTCCAGTATAGTGGACAAGGATTTTCGCCTGCCCAAGTGGTTATCCGATCCTCACTGAGTAATCTTTCAAGCTCAGAATACAGCCAATATGAAAACACAAGCAGATTGTGGTGAGTACATAGTTATTGATAAATACAATTGAAATAAACCTTGGGAAGAATGCTGAAACAGGCAGGAGATAAAATGTGACAGATTACGACAAGATTATTTCCAGCCACCTCATTCTCCAACTAGATGCTAGCATGGGATAGGTGTGGAAAGCTAAATACAATATGTGTATCTGCAAAGTAAATGTTACTTCTAGTCTGTTTTCCTTCTCCTCACTAATAAGAATTGATAATATATTATGTTAGATACCAACTGTACAAAAACACAAGAATAAAATATAATATGAAGTCCAGAGTCAGGTAAAGTATAGCACTTACTGAGATTATATATATATTCCATGAAGTAGAAAGATAAAAATAACAAAGCATGATCTAACTAACTAGTCCTTTCAAAAGTTCAATATATTTGCTGTAAGAACTGGGAATCATAGTGAAATTTCATTAAAATGTTGTCATAAAATCATGTCTTTTGGTTAGTAGCCAAGAGAGTAGCAGACTTACACAAGTAAAACACTTGAGCAACCAAAATATATAATACTTGCAATTGAAAGATCACATACTGAAGAGCTGTAAGTATCAGCCGTTAATACTCATGCTATTAAACTTCATTATGCCCTCTCAGCACTCTGCTGAAATGGCTTAAAAATATCATAAAGGCTTACTTGGCGAATATACTTCCCTAAAGGCCATCTGCCCAATAATCTGAACAATGGTCTTTTATTAAGAACATTGAGGCCCACAGCAGCTGTGATTTAAAAGTAGTGATGTGTTTGCAATCTGCTCATCACTCACCCATCTTTAGTAATGTACCAGGTATGGTCTATTATGTTCATAACTGATGCCAGAGAAAAATAAAATACCAATTGACATTGAAAGGAAAAATTAAGTCTCTGATAGCCTAATAATGCAGGTAATGCAGTATCTCATTTCCTTTTTGAAACTTGCTTGATTGACATATTTATTCAATTACAATACCAGATATTTTGCTTTGTTTTTCAACATGATTCTTCTTCAGATCTCAATTCCAAAGCCCTAGAACTTGGTACTAATTCTTACATGCATTCAACCCTTGTTCTTTTTCTAGTTATAGTAAACAATGAATCTAATCAGGCTACGTCTCAATGGAGCTGTATGCTTCAGAAAATAACCTTTATATGAAAACTCACAGGCTTTCCAGCCCCTACGAATTCATCAATAAAGCTGAAGTTATATGAATGAGATCTACCTAGATCTGCTAGTTCAACGTAAGTAGCAGCTAGTGATCGAATATACTTAAGGTGAAATTGCCAGTAATTGGCAATTTCCCAGACCTTAAAAGTTCACTGGAATATAACTCTCAATAATAATAATAGAAATTTCTTGCCTGGGATGTGGGAAATTAAGTGTCTACTCATAATTCTTGTGGCTATTATGTTTACCTTAAGACTCCTGTATTACTGATCCATTTACAGAATAAATATTTGTTGAGCAATGTGCAAACTGAGAAAATGTATTAGTCCTTGTAGGGAACAAAAGTGAATTAAACATGGTCCCTTTAGTCAAAAGCCTTAGAGTCAATCAGAATAGAAGGGAAATGAGCACAAGAAGTATGAAGTACAAGGTGGCAAGACATCAGCGAGAGTAGGGTAGGTATAGATAAACTCTGATGGGTAATTATAGCTGAAAGAAAACATATTTAAGTAAGAAGGTTAGACAGATGTCTTAGAGGAAAGAGAATTTTTCTGAACCCTAAAATCATTGAATATTTATAGAGGAAAAAGAAAGGGTAAACTCTGTTACAATAACAGCACAACAAAGGCAAGATAGCACATTATATATGTAAAATTGAGAGTGACTTAGTACAGATGAGATGTATGATATACATAAAGGAAGACACTGGGCGGAAGCATAGGATAAAGGCTCTATCATCATTCCTTGGTGGCCTTGTACATGTCCTACGGGCCATGAAGGCTAAGGTTTGAACTGTAGCTAATTTGAGTCTTGGCAGGATGCCTTGTGATCCTTCTAGCACATAAGAGGTTGGGAAGCCTGTGAGTAGCTGCTCTGAGTTCCTCTCTCACATGTCTCCTATCTCTTCTGAGAGGCTGTCGTGAGATGTTTCTTCTCATCACCACATGGGTTCTCCTTCTTAGAACCCTTGGCAATAGAGCAGCAGACCATAATCATTTAGCTGTAGTCCAGAATAGGCTCCTCAGCAATAAAATGTCCCTAAGCGTGCTGCATTATTTGACCTCTTTTCTTTATGTGTCATAATTTTTGGTGTTTGAGACAAGGACCATAAAGAGCTGCCACCTTTGCCTATTCTAGCTTTGGCTGATCATGAAAGTAATTAATCACCTCACTCTCAAAAGGGCTTATTGTATCTTTACAGGTGGAATTATTCAGGCCTTGGCTTTGATTTTGCCTAGATGTGTATGTGTGATAGGAGATCAGGAAACAGACCATGGGGACTTGAATTTTAGGTTAAGGCCGGTGGACTATATTCTATAGTCAGTGTGGAGCCATTGAATATTTTAAATATTTTAAATGACATAAAAAGTTTTCTGAAGACAATTCAATATTTCGAAAGAAAATATTTAGAGAAAATATTATAGGAAGGATAATTTTTTAGGTCAGAGATTTTCAAATATTTTCATCTCAAGACTCCTTCAAATTCTTAACAATCTAAAGGACTCCAAACAGCTTTTACTTATATAAGTTCTATCAATTGTTTGTAATTTTTAAAATTAAAACTGAGAACATTTTAAAATATATAATTATTTATTTATTAAAAATAATAAAGGTGTTACATGTTAACAAATATTTTTACTACAAATACATTTTCTAATACAAAAAAATAAGATGAGTGACTTTCTTTCACACTTTTGTGAATATGTGACTTAATGAGAAGATAGTTAGATTTACATATCTGCTTAAGTATTCAATCTTTTGCAATATCACATAATATGTAGCCTCTGGGAAACTCCCGTGTATATTCATGGGAGGATGAAAGTGAAAAAGGCAAGTGATGACTTTATAGTTTTATAAAAATTATTTTGACTTTGCAGAACCACTGAAAGGGTCTCAGAGACCCCTAGAATCCCTTGACCACATTTTGAGAACCTTTAATTTCAAAAATCACTGCCAGGTTCGTATGAAAAGTTAGCAAGACCAATGAGAGGTCACAAATGACAATGTGTCACAATTAGAGGAGTGAAGATGAGCTTTTCCAATTATTTTAGAAAGGATTAAACAAAAGAGAGTTCAGCCAAATTAAGAATCCTGGAGGACTAAATGTCAGGGGCAAAGGAAAAACAGAGATCAAAGCTTATACCAGAATTTGAGTCTTGGTGTCTATAAGGAGAGTTGGGCGATTATATAGGAAGAAATAGAGAGTAAGCACATTTTATAGAGAAAAAGGACAATTTTATTGGGACTCTGACTTTGAACATATAATGAGAAGTAAGAGAGAATGTGTGCTAATAGATAATGAGTAAAGTATCTGAAAGGGAAAAGTGGTATACAGGGGAAACTTCAGTATAAAAAGACTTGTCAAAGCAGGACCTCAGTAGAACATTTATTCAACAATGTTACTTCACTCAGGCTAAGACATGGTTGCTTTGATGCCAAAACTCCCAAGAACAGTAAAATTAATGGGCAAATCTCATGGAGCCAAGGGTCTCTCTTGTTAAGGTTTCCGAAAGAGACTTGATGGGACATGCTTGGGATAAGATCTTAATATGAAAATCACATCTTCAGAATTGACTAATGTAAGAAATCCTTTGCTGCCGGATGCACAAATCGTCTTTAATAATAAGGAAGTTGTTATGCACTTTTGTTTCTGTATTTTAAAATTCACCAACAAAAGAACTTAAAGACATTCAAATTAAATTCATAAAACCCTCCTGATTCTCTTTTTCTCCAGAAATGTTGTCAATCATAATACCTTTGAACTATACCCAAAAAGTTTGAATGTGAGTAGAAATAAACTCGGTGTAAAATAAATGTTGAAAATCCAAATCGTATTTGGTGGTTTGTAAAAAATTTCCTTTATTTGAAGAAACATATGCTTCCTGTCTCTACAGAAATATGAATTCATGAAACCTAAAATCAAATGACTACCTAAAATAACTGGATATTAAGCCAATTTTGCTTTATATTATATGCTGAGAAAAATAAAAATTATTTTTGATAGCTATCTTTTTAATTAAATATCATAATTTTAGCAATTATAAAACTTTTTCAAAAAAGAGATAAGAGATAATACATGAAACTCTTTGGAACTAATAGTTTTAATAATGATTATAGAAATGATGAGAACATTAATAAGTAGTAAGGGCATATTTTTCATATGTTTTACAGCTGGTGGTGAACACTGGGTCACAAAAATCTCCATGAGCAAATCTCCCCAAGCTTTTCTAATTATTGTATATTGAACATGTACAATTTCTCAGAAAAAAATAAGGCGTATAATCCAGGAAAAATATAACAAAAAACTCAAAGTATAACAATGAGAACTAATATAGATATAAAGCTTAAATCTATGCAATTCTAATTAGACTATGGTTTTATATACCCAAAGACTTTTAATACTATGGTATGAATATCAATGAATGGAAAAAATAATTGTTATATTACTCCTTTACCTAAATCAAATGGCATATTGTTCTTTATTCCAAAGAAATAGTGGAGGAAAGATTAACATTTTTGAGAACTTATCATCTGTCAAAAACTGTAGCAGAAACTTACTACTTCTTTTTTCTTGTACTATCTCTGTATGTTCACCACAATGTTCCTCGTATAATTCATATAATTTCCAAAATACACAAATAATTTTTTGTGTGTATATGGGAGAATTAACAGTGATTTCAATCTATTGAAATAATTAACACATAAATGTGTCTTAGTTAACTTTATCATGATTCTATGGTTTTTCTCATTCTGAACAAATGATGACCAACTAAAATATTGCCTCCTTCTCATGTCTGTTGATTCTTAGATTCTTAGATTCCTGTTTAACAGAAGCAGAATCTGACCCTCAAGCTATCATGACTGTGTAAAACTCAGATACTAAATATAAAATAATAACACTTGCTTTCTTTTTTTTCTCAGATCATGTGAACACTAATTAAAATATAATTGTCATTTTGATTGCTTATATCTACATGCTATTTTTACTGAGAAAATAAGCCTAGATTAATAAACAATAGTGTTATCTAGATACCTTAATTGTTGTCAGGGTGCATTAGAAGCATCTCTCCAAATAGAATCACAGTGATCAAGATGGCTTTAACATTCCTCTCAACTTGACTAAACTTTAGACAGTTTTCTTCTTGACTCCCTTTTATTAGAACATTTACTTTAGAAAACCTGTAATTATAAATTCTTTTTTTGTTCCTTTGAAACATAAATTTCTACACCCAGAAATATCTTTCTTACTACCCTTGAGACATTCCATTCAAATGTAATCATCAAAGGAGATAGGCCTTTCTCTCTCAGTCTCTGTGGGAGTGTAAGAGCCTAATCTCAATCAGCAACAATTAGCAAACACAGGTAGCCTGTCACCATCCCCCAAATCCAACCCCACTAACATGCTCTAGTACTTTTCTACTAGCTCACCCCAGAGCTTAAAAATTCATATCTTTGTTTCAGTGGAGTTGAGAGTGCACTTTTTCCTGCAGCGATAGACTTGACATCCCTTGCAGTAGTCTTGAATAAACTCTTCCTTGACTATTTAATTTCATCATTTTTCTTTGAAAGCAGGGAGTATTTGTCTTCATATCAGGATATCCTGACAATGGGTAGTGGTATACAGTAGATGGACTATGACTTTTTTGCAACTTAATAGAACAAAGTAATGTCAGTTGCTTGTCAGCATCAGAGATTTTAGTAGTTACTACAGGAAAATGGGTCTGCATTTTGCATATTTTTGAAATTTTATAAAACTGCTAATGGAGTAGGAGTCTTGGAATTTTGAGATATTACATTATATACCCTATATCTTGATAAAGACTAGAATAAAATTACTTTTAAAAAATAGTGTACCTTTTATATGAGGTACATGCAAAATATATGCACATAATAGATCCAGTCATACAAAGGAAATACAAAGGAATTATGTTAGTCAAAACCCAATTCTGAATATTGGTAAATTATTCACACAAAAGGCATAGTGCAATTTTTTATGAAACATACCTTCTTTCTTTTCATCTTTTTTAGCTGCTGCTGAATAAAAGAAAGAAAAAAGTGTTAAAACATATTAAATGACTATTCCTCAGACTACTCCTGGAAATATGAGAATGTATTCCATGTACTCTTAAACTCAGTGGCTGTTATGCACAAATTAATTCATCCAAATCTGCACTAAGCAAATAATCTGAATATATTAATTCATTAAAAGTTTTTTTAAATTCAGATATAAGCATAAAGCAAAATATACAAATAAAAATACATTGCTACATAGATAAGTCAAACTAGTAAGAATGTGTTTAGCCCTGACTCTTGCCTTGTACACTGTGTTAATCAATACTTTCATCTAATTTCCTTAAAAGGATAGTTCTAAGAAGACTTTGAAACTCTAGGTCACTATTAACTCAACAATAATTCCTTTATTCTGAAAGAATAAGTGCTGAGGCTGCCTTGTCCAGTGTAGTAAGAACATAAAGGTGAAGAGTCCATGGCCCCCAAGCTCAAATTTGAAGCAAGTTTCCAAATATCTCTTCAATTTCTTCCCCTTGAACTCCTGTAATATGAGACTGAAGAAGCACTAAACTCCTACCACAAATCATAATTCCACATCCACTACAACCCTTAGAAGCCTCAGTCAAAACAAATATATCTTAGAGCGGTTGTTTTGTTGTTGTTGTTTTGTTTTGTTTTGTTTTGTTTTGTTTTGTTTGTTTTGTTTTGTTTTGTTTTGTTTTATGAGAACATATATACATTAACCATGGTGATTCCTTGAACTAGTAGTCATCCGCTTGAGGAATTAATGCTGAAGGGCATTTTCATGAGTAAAAAACACAAAACTGATAGTAATAGTTGCCCTGCCTTACCACAATATTTGTTACGTCCTCTATCAGAACTCTTCTAAAGAAGAATCAGTTCTCTTGAACAACCTGATGATCAAATGAAAACTAAAAATATATCATAGCTCTCAGCTATTCTAGCATATATTGCTTATAAACAATATCATTGGGTCAAATGGTAATTAGCCAACCCATTTTACCTATGTTTACTAGAATGATTCAGCATGTAGTTGGGTCCAGGTTTAAAAACAAAAGAAAAATTTGAGGAGTCTGCTGCAAGGGCTTTCTGCCCAGAAACAAATGTCCACCACCTAAATAAATGCATCTCCTTTATCGGTTGATATTGTATAACTTAGCATAGAAGAGAAAGTAAAGATTTTCTTTACTAAATATTTTACCTGTTTTTTTCATAAATGTGTTCTGTAGTTTTCATAGATGACATAGGCAGAACACTTGTACCATTTCCTTATGCTTTCATCAAATTACTCCTCATGGTTGAAGAATAAACATCACATAAGTCATGATATTCCACTCTGTTGACTTGGGGACACTGGAGTTAGAATACCTTTCTCAAAAGATGTGATTGCAGGTGATAGTTAAAAAATAATTTTGTAGAAAAATTATTTTAAATAAGTATTTTCCCCAAACTGATGACTTGAAGAATCAATATTTTCTAAAGCTCTTTTAAAGAAAATCAATTTAATAACCAAAAGATATTAGGAAGTGATAAAACAGATTTTCTCAAATGGCTCATGAGGACTAGGGTGATTACTCTGTAGTCATATCTGGAACCCAATTTTTGCAGTCTTGGTAAATAGATGAAGTAGTATTAACCTTGAAACATTCTGACATATTTTTCTAAAATGACACAAATTATAAGGTATAACTGAAAGTGTTGGAAAATGTATATATTATTTGTATATCTCTATGTATCATCTATTAATATCTATCATCTGTCTCTCCATCTATATATCAATTGATCTTTGATTTATTTTTAGAAATATAAGTAAAAGCTCAATGACTGAAACTTGCAGACAAGATACGAATTCTTATATCCTTCAGTGGTTCCTCTGCAAAATTGGCATAAGTCTCAGTAACGCTTTCTCTAATTACTGAATACTTGAAATGTGTATATTCATGCAACACAATGTTTTCTGTAATAACCCAGCAGATGGTGCTATTCTGCAATAAACAACTTTTGCTTTTGTCAATAAAATGCTAGTATGTAAGTGAAAAAAATAGACTTTTTAGTGTTTTGTTGCTTACCTTGTGCTGCAACCTTTATAGTCTCTTGTTTGGTTTCAGGGGCTTTCCCTGGCTCTTATATAATGAGAAAACATAAGTAAATTACCATGAAGTACTATATCAAAAATATATGTAACAAAAAATTTTAAGGCAACATTACAAAAACAAAAACAAACAAAAAAACAAAAAAAAAACCCTTGGCACTCATAATTTTTGTTAAAAAAATGAACACAATTATTAGGGGGAATCACTGAGATATAGGCTTACTGAGACAAAAATAAAATGACTGAAATAAAGAAAAGCATAAAATAAAGTTTCTCCAGACTGTTTCACTTTACTATTAACTGACTGTGGAACGCTTTTCATTTGTTTAGCACCTGATTTGAAAATCTCAGAATTCTTTGTAAATTATTTCTGTGTGATCATCCCTTTGCAATGCATGAAACACTTAGACTTAAAGTGGTTCTGTGAAGATCTCTGAGCCACTAATATCAGAATAAAGCCCAGAACAACCTGTTTCCAGCTTCAGTCTTTGACTTAAGATGCCACTGTGTATGTCAGTGTGGCCCTGGGTAACAATATGTCTTGTGAGAGAATGAACAAGTTTCATTTTAAATCTTTTTTCCCTTTTGTCTTATGTTTTTCTGTTTTCTGTTTTTTGTGTTCCTTTCTTCAGAATTTTTTCTTTAAAGAAACAGGATACAAAAAAAAAGCACACGTTAAATGTTTAAATGATAAACATTTCAATGTTATTTAATTAGCATAAAAGATAAAAGGGAAAATAAAGATTGCAAAAAGCAATGGCTCATTTCACATTTCACTAAGTAGTGGGTCATGATTTTCTTTATAGTTTTTAATAATTGACTTACCATTTAACAACATGGGAAGGAACATTTGGTCATTTTTCTTGTCCATTGACCTTGACTCATTCAGTCATCATATATTTATTTAGGACCTATTCTGTGTATGTACTAGTTATATATAAATGTAGTAGTTGATACACATATATATTCAATCTTTAATTATCATCAAATGTTGATTACACCTTGCTAAATGTTATAATTCTACTTAGAGTTATAAAATAATGACTACTTAGAATAACTTAGAAAAGAATCATAAGCAAAGATTCCATGTTTTTTGTTTTTTAGCCAAACAAAAGAAGTTCAATTTCTAATTCATTCTTTACCTCTTGTTGGTGAGATAATTATTCATTTATATTATAACTATGATTATGAAAATGCTAATTTTTCATTCTGTTTTTATATAAAGAAATATTATTTGATTCTCGTATATGATTTTCATCACTATATTTATTTCTTTAGACAAAATAACATTTGCCAAAATTAAATTTAGAATTCATTTTATCTGATTGCTTTACTATTAATTTTTATTTTTTTCTGGAGGAAAACTATGCTAAGTATCATGCTAGTGCTACTTTTGTCACACCTAGAATAGATGGTCTCAATAGTTAGTCAAGACTTACACATAAATGTTGAATTCTTAGCTAATATACTTCTAAGTATTGTTCTAATCCCACACATATATGACTAGCATTTAGTAGGTACTTAATAAGTAATCAGTGAATAAAGAAGGAGATGAAAGATGAAAGAATAGATTCAAAAGATGACCAAACTTATTCTAAACTTCTCAGGTATGTTACACCCTTAAGACCTCAACATATCAGAGAATTATAGAATAATTCCTGATTTTTTAAAAAGACTTTCTTTGCTGTCAGTAAAGTATCTTAGAATTTTTACAGTTGATTTTCCTCTTATCTTCTCTTTTTTCTTCTTATCCTCCTAGATTACTTATCCTAACTGACCCCTCCACACTTGATTCTATTGGACCACCCAATACACACAATCGTGAATTACGGAGAGCTTTTCTTAGGGCCTTCTTACTTCTCCTATCAATCATTTGGTTTCTCTGGCAGTTGCTTTCTTCCTCAGTAATCAAGAGTCAGATCATAACCCTGACTGTTCAGTATTCCCTATTTGAGTATTCTGACAGATGACAGAACAGTCATCACTCAACAGTCACAACCTCAGTATTCTTTTCCTGTATCTGGCTGCGTGCGTATTACATGGACATGTTTTAAGGGTTCATTTCCTGTGGACTCTTCTTTCCACTATGCCTTAGTTACCCGCCCTCTAAATAAAAACCCCTCTAATCCACTAATGTACAATGATGCATTAAAGATTCTATTTCAGGTAAAAAGTATTATTTTAAAGAGTTAGTTCTACAGACAATGTCCACATGCAAAAGAATGATTTTCATGGGAGATAAATCTCAAGATTATAGCAGTAAGATGTTTTTTGGCCCTCAGAATTCCATCTATTCTTTCTCTAATCCCAAGCTTTTAAGTCAATTTATATTAATTCACAAACTATTCTGTGAAAGTAACAATTTAAAACCAAATGCTTTTCAACAAGTCTGCCAATTTGCATCTACTCAACAAAAATATTGGCTTCAAATCTGACGAGGACACATGCAGAGGTGATCAGATTTGACATCTGTTTGTGTATAGCATTTCAGTTTTAAAACATGCAGGACTTTAAGGAGAGAGTTAACTCAGACTAAAATTTATGCAACATTAAGAAGGCGACACCCAAAATAGCATAAGTGAAAACACATCAAATCCATACAGACAAATTTTCATTTTAAATATTTTTTTCTGCCTCTTTTTAATTACATCCAGCTGCAAAAGAAACTAATTCTTTATTAGGGAAAATTTCAACTACATACAAAAAAAATTTTTTTTTAAGTATCATGAGCTCCATATTCTCAACATCCATTTAACGAATTATCAAGTGATGGCCAGTTTTATTTCCTCTGTATTACTCACTACCTCCAATACCTGAATCCCAAATAAAAATTTTATTGTATCAAATAATTCTATCTTTTTTCAAGTTTTCATTTGATCATTTTTATAGTTATATTTTTGAAATAAAATACAATGATTTAAAAAAAACATAGGATGATAAAAAATTCAATTAAAATTATAACAATTACTGAAATTGATAAATAACATTTAGGACTGCAAAATAAGAAACAGGATGGACCTAAATTAAAATGTCAGCATAATTCACTTGGGGATGTTTTAGCAGGAAATGATCAAAGAACTGAGTGTTCTTAGGTTCCTGAGACATGTTGTATTTATAAACAAATTGTCATGAATCAGATAAAACAAATATTTCAGTCTCTTCTGATTTAATAAGCATGGAATAGTCTCATTTACAAAACTGAAAAAAAACTATGAGTCTTCAAATATTTTGATAAGGAATAAATTTTTGCATACAGGTTTAACCATTAATTTAATATCATGAACTTTTTATCTTTAGGATTTTGTTTATACTCTGACTTCATGAGAAGTCTAATGTGATTGAGTTTTCAAATGTTTCACGTAACTTAAACAGGAAATGGACTGCTGTACTCTGAGTCCAGTATTGGTCTTTGGCTAATGGATAATGAATGAAGAATAATAGTACTGGAGAAAATCATGCTTATATTTTAAATATTTTCTAAATTGCCTACTTTTAAATATTTTCTAAAAAATTGCCTACACCAAAAAAAGTAAATCATTGCATTTATTATTTTTATTTTTTAAATAAGTTGACAGAAATAATTTGCTCTTTCACAAGTAACAATGAACAATCCATGAATCACATGTTCTTTCCCTTTGGCAAATAGCAAAATAAATAAGAAAGATGCCCCACCCCTCATCCCCCACGCCCCAGTTGAAAGGAAGCGTCTGCTTATTAGAGAGGAAAATCTGACAGAGAAAGAATGATTACTAGCAGGTGATAAAGTAGGTGATAGATTATAATGAACCCTGTTCACTTCTCAGTCCCCAGCCTACTGGACTCAGCAGTACAGATTTTTATTTCAATGTGAAATCATATTTTCATTATTTACTTATGCAACTATAACGTCTTATTAATCTATAAACTGCCTAAGATCAGTGACTATTATTTATTCAACTTCATAACACTAGCACCTAGCAAAATGCTGAAAAAATTCTTTCTAATAAACATGTAAGAAATTTATTGTGTAAAAACTCTAAATACAAAAGTGACAAATGAGACAGTTGAAATGAGACTTTAAATTTAGAAAACTGTTTCATTTTTAATATGATACAAAACTAATTCAAACTCTTTCATCTTTGATCATTGATCATGTATTATGCAGAAAGAGTTTTAATTTTAAATTTCAGAACTTGACTTTCACT
Source organism: Pteropus vampyrus (assembly GCF_000151845.1). Classification (NCBI taxonomy): domain Eukaryota; kingdom Metazoa; phylum Chordata; class Mammalia; order Chiroptera; family Pteropodidae; genus Pteropus; species Pteropus vampyrus. The sequence continues at coordinate 7,231,221 of NW_011888824.1, read as the reverse complement.
CGAATACCTTATGACTGATTTGTATTTGGGAATTTTGCAGAATTTCACTATTTCAAACAAATTTCAAATTAATTTTCATGGATTAGGAAATACAGAAATTCTCTTTTAAGGGTATAACATGAACTATGCATTGTTTTAGGAATCAAATTATGAATTAACTTACTTTTCTTAATCTTTTAATAAGAAAACAGAAGCATTTTTTTAAAAACCATCTCTTCTAATTTTGTAATAGTACAAGGCATTTAGACTGTTTTTAGGTCAAAAAAACTAAATATAGAAAAGTTGAATGATTTTTCCACTAACTAGAAGAAAAATTAATATTTATTTGTTCAGCGACTAAACTTTTAACCAACAATATAAAGCCTCCTCGGTCTCTCAAAATGTGTATATTCTTTTTTGATAAGATACTAGAAACTAATGAAAAGCTAATGAAAAGTTATTCTGCAATCCAAAGAGCTACTAAATCAAGCTCTAAATTATTCTTTTCTAGTCTTATGAAATCTAATACTATTTTTAGATGTAGATACTCCCAAGACAGAGAAAGGTTAACATTTAAGCTAAAAGTTACTACATGTTTAAAAACTCTTAAGCTAAGCCTCTTGTACTTGTGCCTCCAGAATATGTACCAGCATATCTCAGGAGCATTGCTTCATTTCAGTATGATAATTACCCTATTGAGATGAAATTAATCATGAAGCAGCCTTGAGCCATCCTGTCTGACCAAGGGGACTGAAGCTTGAAAGGAGGGTCTATTTGCTACCAGATATGCAAATTGCCAAAGGTGCATAATGCAGAAATATGAATAATTTATCAAAATAATCTGTTATTGCTAGAGGTTAAAATCTAAATAAACTAGCAGCATCATTTACAATAGATAGCATAATTTAGCTAGACTTTTTTTCCCACAAAATCTTCATCCTTAAGCAACATATTTTGTTGTAGAATCTAGCATAGGATCTATCTTAGCATCAGAGTTTAATTCAGAAGAAAAAATGATTATTTAATATTTGCTAAAATAGTCTCTTGATTTTTTTCTTAATCTTTAATAACACAGAATACCACTTTCATTAAAACCATTGTAGGCATCTTTTAATTTGAAAAAATAGTTTTGATGTTTTAATTAAGTATAAGTCAAAATCTACCTATAGTTTCTACATGTGGAATCAGCTTTTCCTATATTATTTAGAGAGAATTAAGCATAGAAAAAAAAGTGACTGGGAAACATCAGTCAGAATATTCACAATTAGAGTAATGGGCATTTCCCCTTCATGGCATCATCTAGCTGTCTAGATAGAGCATGTAAGAATGACAGACAGGTTTTTTAAGCATTTAACGATTTAGAATTTAGAGTTGAAGATCAATTTGTTTAAGTAATTAAAAGAAGAATTTTTTTTTTTATAAAAAGGGAAATTATGAATGAGACACAGATCATTTGGCTTTTCACTCTAAAAAATATCTGACTTGTTAAGGGGAGGACTGATTCCATCTAGATTAAGAAAAAGCCTCCTGCCGTACAGTTAACAAAACAATGACATGCAATACCATGGGAACGTATGAGGTCCCTTTCTCGGGGATGCCAGATAGAGACATATGTCTTTCAGGGGTCTTAGATATACCTGTTTAAAGCAAAGAGGCAACCCCCTCGTTGATCACTCCAGGTCCCTTTCTACCTTTATAGCTCCTTTATAAAATCAGAGACTATGAACACAGATAAAAGTATTTGAAAAATTTACATATATTTATTTCTTTTTATTAGTGAGGCTTACCTTGATAGTCTTCCCTTAAATAATTATTCCCTTTTCTTTGATAATATTTTTAAAGCAAGCCTTCTGACTACCAAACTGTACTAATTCTCTTAGGAGAAATGTACATTTCCTAGAACAATTAGAACTCAAGTAGAAAAATGATGCTTTTTTGAAATAAATGCTATGATCTGGAAAAATTACTGCCTTCCCAATATGGGTGATTTATTTCCTTAGGATTGATTTGGGCTCTCTAAGCAAATTTTTTTTTAAAGTTTTTTAAAGAGTCAAGATTTTGAGAAAAGAAGCTATTTTTCATTTTATAAGAAAATAGAATCTGACTATTCAGCCATATTTCCCAGTTAAAATTTCAGTCTTAAAAATTAAACTAAAGGTAGATCTCCTAACTTACAACTTACACATAGAATGGGAAATGTTTTCCTCATTAAAAATAGCAGAACATCATGATCTAAGTTCAGCCCTTAAAAACACCAGCCCTATTGTTCTAACATTAGCAAGTAGTATCTTTGAATATCACCATTCTGTTTATCACTTTTCTGGAAAATAATAAACATACACACCTCTTTTATCTCATTATCCAATTAGGAAATGATTAAGTATTCTCATAGGATTACGCATTAATTTGGCTAGGACAGAAGAGTCTCATTGGTGTTAATGAGAAATAAAAATAAAATTTTTTTTTAAAAGTAAATTATGGTCAAAATAATTAACCCTGAAATCTAAAAAATGGGATGTGCTTTCTTCTTAGAACATTGAGAGTCATTGCTTTTTATTTTGCAGGAATTTACACAGCAATTTTTTTTTTTTTTTTTTAGTCAAGGTAACCCTTGGTTGACCTCACAGATTGCAAGGACCTTGTCAGCTTACAATCTCTTTTTTTTTTTTTTTTTTTTTTTACGCCTACAGCACTTGGTCTTTCTAGGTGGTCTCCCATCCAAGTACTAACCAAGTCCAACCCTGCTTAGCTTCCGATACACAGCAATGTTTTGAAGAGATTAAAACTTTCCATGATGATCAGATAATAGAGTTTATCCTGGTAGCATAAAAGTCAGGTAAATTGTCACTGAAATACTCTAATTATAAGATATTAATGTCTCAGACTTGGCAAGTGTTCATGGATATGGAAAGAAATAATAAATTAGACATTTAAAAGAAGATAGTAATAGAATTTTTAGATTTGTATGACATGTACAGAGAGGAAGAAGAAGGCTATTTATTCATATATGACAGGTTGGGGACCTGATAAACAAAATTGATTTTAATATAATTTAATTAAAATCTATAATATATGTTGAGTTTGAGATAATCGTGGACCTTAAAATGAAAATATTGAGTAGACATTGGGAGAAAAAATATCCTCTGAAGAGCTTTGAAGATTCTAAAGTCCCATATGGAGGTGTAAGTTTTTCCAAAGGACAAACAGAAAGCATCAAGTTGCCATTCTAGCAAGAAAAATATTGGTTAATAGATAGAAGAACAAGCTAAAAAATGTTTGTTTCAATAAGGTCAAGAAAAAAGAATGCTTAAAAATAAGGATCAAATAAAAAGAGAATTTGTTTTGATAGCTAGAGAGTCTCTGGTAATAATTTTGAACATGATTTTGAAATTGAGATGCAAACAGAAGGGAGCCTATTGTTTTGTGCTGGTCTCGGCCCATGAATAAACAAGGTTATGGCTGGACTGGTCCTTGTGGTTCTTATGACTGATTGCAAGATGTTTTCAGCAATAACCATCAGGAAACTTTAAACTGTCTGGGAAGTGGGAAGGCAATTAAGGTACCAAGATCCCAGAACATGTGGGAAGGAATAGAAAAAAACACAGGCAGAGTTATTTACCTGGAGAGAAAGGCATCACTTCTGCTGGAAATCAAATGACCCTACTGAAATGTCAAGAATGCACAGCCATTTCCTGTTAAGGACAGTATTGTCATCAATGACACAATATACAGAGCACAGGAAAGAGGTCTTAATTCAAAATAAATTCGATTTAACAAAAATGAATTTTATTAAATAAAAGAAATTTTTGAGGGTCAGAGAAAGGAATAAAAAGAAAAAATACTAGAGAGAATTGCAAAATATAGGTAATACAAGGAGAGAATAGTGATATAAAAATGACAGTTGAGGGGGAATGGGAAAAGATGTTTGATATTCAAATTATTGAAATGGCTCAGGTTTTCTAATGCATAACTGTGTTGTTATACATTCTATATGGGCATTCTAAAATATCAAGGATATAGGGCAATTTTTCTTTCTCAAACTAAAAGGGACCATTTGGCCAATAGTTAACAGATCTTTAAGGAAGACAGACAAATATATTTTTTTTTCTTCTTTTTGATATCAAGGTCTCATTCTCCTTGAGCCTTTATCAACACTCATGAAGAACAAAATGTTTGGATGAAATGACAACTCATTCTTGAAGCTATGTACTATGACAGATACCACACATTTGAGGTTCTTTCTCTAACCTAGTATATAAAGTATGCTGTTAGGGAAAGTCATCAAGAACTGAGAACTGGTTTGCTTATTAAATCTGCCACCTACCAATCTGCAAGCTTCTGCCTTTTCTTTGGTCTCTCACAACTCTACTCCTAGGGTATTCTGTTTCAGATTATACCTGGAAGCTTTCTGGGAGGTTGGAACCCAACATATTTGCTGTTGATTATCTCTGGGATGTGTAGGGAAGTAGGCATCACACATTTAAGATAAATGTCACTGAATAACTGAGTTATGGATAACAGTCCATATTTATTCCTAATTTTAGAAATCGTAGAAATTGATGAACTATTCTTTAGAACATATTCATGTTATCGCTCTAAGAGTTCAAGTGCTTTAACTGTCAGTTCACACACTAATGATCTAGATAAATATGCTTCACAATGTTGACTTCTCAAGAAGGGTATTTCACCTCTTCATTCTTTCCTTTCCATCAATATTAAAGGAACTTATATACACCTCCTGGGAAGAGTTCCCAGTGTTAGGCATGAAGATTTAAACTTAAATTGCTATTTAACAGGAAGCCCAGAGGTTCCCTTAATGGTAAAATTACAAGGTGAAGTTACTCAGGATTGACATTGCTTCTGGAGCCCACAATTTCACATATTGCAGCCAATGTACCACTTTCCTTAGAGGACCATCCAATGAAGCATAATGGGTTACTTTAGCAGACGGCCTCTCACTTTGAATATTCAAAATCCACGCTTATGTGCACAAATAAGGGAGTTAATATTCAATTACAAGAGCAATGTGCATAGAAGCAGTTGAGAATGAGTGAGTGAATGCTAATACAGAAATACAAGTTCCCACATACTTTGGTAAAAGACAAAGTACTAGCCTTCTAACAAACAGCATAACTGAAATTTATTCTCAAAGCTACAAGGTTTCTAACTAGCCCATTTCCAACACCCCATAGACGGTCTGAATTCCAAAGGACCGATTTGAAGGCAGTAGAAATTTTGCAAATGTGAACTATATATCTGAGTTCGGAAAGCAAAAAAGAGTTTGGAAAATCCATGTTAAGGAAAAATTACGCATGATTCTTTGTGGGACGTGAATCATTTTTGAGGACTTTAACATTGACAAGAAATTTCAAAAGCAAACAGAATGAGTTTCTGTACCACGTGATAGGGCTAGAGGAAGAAAAAAGTAAAGATGCAGTAGGGATCATAATGTTAAATCCTCAGACTGCATTCTTAACAAATCATCATATGTATCCCATCCAGGCTCACATGATGATATAAAATTTTAGATGTCGATTTAATTTCAAAAACAGATATCTCTGGCAGGCAAATGGCAAACACTATCAAGGAGGAATGCACATTTCACCAGTGGCTCCATAATAATTGCAATCCTCATATGTATCTGACCCAAGATTTCAAGGACTATAACCAGATACCATTCATTAGATTACTAATATCAAGAAGGATATCCTATTTCTTAAAAAGAAAGCTAAAACTTAGTAATGGTCCTCAGTATTTTGTGCTGAAATGTTTTAAATGTTGATATTTCTTGAGCCCATACTTGAGTCCACATCAATACGGGGAATATATGCCTTCTCAAATTTCTAAAAACTTCATTGATGTCTCATCTTTCATTTATTGAATTCTCAGAGGGGGAAAAAAAACAGATAAAACAAGTGTATAGACTAAAATTTCAGTCAGAAATATTTTTAAACCAAGTAAAAAGCCAAGATAGAATTAGGTAGTGCTGAAAAAATCAAAACCTATGCATGTTCTGTATATCACATTAAACAAAATTGAATACCACAGACATAAAGATTATATGACACATTAAGTTCTAGAAAATACTCCCCAATACACTGAAAAGCTTACTCTAAAATATTCTGTCTTTGAATAAAATTTAATATTTAAATGTATCAATAGAATTTTCAAACTCCTTTGCATAAATTATTTCACTTGATCTGTGTCATAACCCTATCAGCCAGGCCCAAGTTAAACCACAGATATTCTGATTCCTAGTCCAGTACATTTCCCATATAGCAAGCTTTCCACCTCTTTTCAAAATAATGGAATTCTTTTCTTGTTATATAATATTTTGTACATGATATTTAATTTTGTGTTACATGTATATATAATAAAGAGCAGATATAATTTCTAAAAGGCTTGCCATGAATCATTTTGATAGCCATATGTAAATGTAGGCAGATCTTTTAAGATAAATGGCTCTGGCTTTAAAAAATAATAACGGCAACAATATCAGCTAATTTCTATAGAACGAAGTTATAGGAAAGCCCTTATTGCTTGACTTTATTTAACAAGAAGGAGATGCTTTCTTTTATAACAAGAAATTCAAAATGAAAGCATGCATGAATGATCGATTTAGTCTACAAAAACTGTCTTCAAGAGCCTTCAGTCATTTTCAGTACTTTGCCTTGTAACTTCTGGCAGTTAGCTTTCACGGAGTCCAGGTAATTGTAGCAATTCCAGAAGCAGCATCAAACATGGAAAAAGTCAGAGGAAAAAGTGGGACCACTTGTTTCTTGGTTCTCTGCTTTAGTAGTGAGAAAAATTTCCGAGAAGCCTTCCAACAGTATGTTAGAGAGAACAGTCACCACACAATTATCCATATTTTACAAATGAAGAAAATATAGAGGGAAAAAAGAGTAAATAACTTATGCAAAGTCACATAGTAATGGCCTGAATCCAAAATCTGAATTATCCATTATTATGCATACTGGCCTGTTCTTACCTTTCTAATCACTCATCAGAAAATGATAAAGTCACTTTCTATTGGTCTCAGTTTGGATGTTACCACTTTTGGAAAGCCTTCCAGGACCTCAAGGTCTGAGATAGGTAGGTTTCTTTTTCTGTATTTACCTAATTTACAATCCTTTCTCCAAAATAGTCCTGCTTTTTGTACCTGTTTACTTTTTGTTTTCCCAAAACAGACATTTAAATTTCAAAGAACAAGTTATTTTTGCTTGTTACTATTTTGTCTATTGCATCTAGCCCATAGTAAGAACTCACTTTACATCTTTTGTCAAATTAATGAATCAAAGGACTAAAAAATAGTAATATGATAACCTCCAAATTACTGCATGCTCCTACTAAAATTGAAAATTTTAATAAATAAGTTATGTATTTGCTTCATATTTTATGAATAGTCTGCCTTTTATTAGCTTATCTCACTAGGCATAGAAGTAGTAATAATATTAAAGTATCATGATAAATTAGTGTATTGTATTAAAAAATTTATTATTAATAAAAATAATGAAATTGGTACAGGAGAAGCATATTTTTCCCTAGCTAATTTAAATATTTTACATATCAACCTTTATAAAAATATTCAAATAACAACAACAAATATATCAACCAAAAAGGGAAGAACAAAATCTAGTTCTACTTTTGTTTTAGTTTACTGAGTA
>NW_011888824.1:7198938-7223528 GCF_000151845.1 Pteropus vampyrus | reverse complement strand
GAAAATTTTAATAAATAAGTTATGTATTTGCTTCATATTTTATGAATAGTCTGCCTTTTATTAGCTTATCTCACTAGGCATAGAAGTAGTAATAATATTAAAGTATCATGGTAAATTAGTGTATTGTATTAAAAAATTTATTATTAATAAAAATAATGAAATTGGTACAGGAGAAGCATATTTTTCCCTAGCTAATTTAAATATTTTACATATCAACCTTTATAAAAATATTCAAATAACAACAACAAATATATCAACCAAAAAGGGAAGAACAAAATCTAGTTCTACTTTTGTTTTAGTTTACTGAGTACGTATAAATTATTTACTCTTACTGAGTTTGGTTGCCTTTATATGAATTCGATCTTTAAATTGTTCTCAGAATTTTAAAAATTATTTCATGTCTATAATGTATTTTAGTAATTTTGGAACTGAATCATTTTAAAAAAGTATAGATTTTGTCATATATTAGGATATTGTCAAAATAGTCAAATTAATTTTGGTCTAAGGCGACCATTTGATGTTATTTACATTCAGTGTTATAAAGCATTGTCTCAGATAAAAGGAACTTGCCATGCTCAAACACAGGATCACAATCTTTCACGATCTCTCCTAAATCTAACACACACACACACACAAACACACACACACACACACACACACCTGAAAACAGCATGATAAGAACAATGACATATTTGAATTTAATAAATGACAAATAAAAAGAAATGCACAAGGAACACAACATGTTATGCATACAAATATTCACAAGTTATCCTACAATTGGGGCCACATAGTTGATTTTAAAATAAGAGCTTAAAGAAGCAGTTTAGATATGAAAAAGAACTAGAGGTATTAATACACATATATTTGATGTTCGAAGAATTTATGTTGAGGTACACCCAATCCCATTCAAGTAGGCACTGGCACTCTTTTCTAAAAATTAAATTACATAATGGTTTGGGATGGTAGTTAACCCCTATGTCCCTGATTATTCCTAATGTTAAAATCTGTATTTTTTCTACACAGAAGAAAAATTAAAATTAAAATATACCATCCCCCAAATAACATGCATTTATTTCAATTACATGAAAATTGTATATTAAGAATTTTAATGTTAGAGTTATTTAGTTAACTGGATAAATTATCAACTGTATAACTCATCTTTGGTGTACAAACCTAATATTTAAATATTCTACATATGAATGTGTAATATAACAGATAGCATTCTGAAAAAATGCAATGCAGTCCATACAAATGTATTTAATACTAATGATTACAAATAGCAAATATGTCTCAGTTCTAGATCTATTAAACTGGAACCTGGGTCAAAATTTACTAATTCTACTGCAAATATGACTACTGCTATTATTATTTGAATACCACATGTTCTACTGCCCTAGGTGAATGAATGGTGGTATTCCTCCTTTACCTTAAATCAAGGAGAGCTTCAAAACAACTTGGTATGTGTCCCCTAAAATGGGGAGGAAGGGAGAGAGTTTCATTCATTGGTACTTATCTCACATCTGGAAGTCTAAGGTGAGAAATTATCCATAGGAGCAAAGTAATGAAGACGGTAATGGGAGTAGGCTGAGGAAGCTTCTTAAACAGGTAGCTACAAGAGACCTCTCACAACCAATGAGCAACAGTCAGGTGTCTCCAGAGGAAACAGTGCCACATGAGACAAAGAATCAATAGTTTTGGACATTTGACACCAACAGATGGCACTAAACTCTGGTTTCACTTGAGCCAGTCAGGTAAGATAATGTCCCTTATCCCTGTTTCTTCCCCTTTGCCCTTACCCTGGGGGAAAGAAGGGAGGAAAGGGTTTTGTAATATAATAAGCTGCAGAGTAGCAGAGTGAGGAAAAAAGACAGGAAGCTCACAGCACCCGTACCACTTACAGGCTTCCATGTTCAGAGCAAACCCAAGAAGAGAAGTGAGATAAAAGTTGGGAGCTTTGAAATTACATGGGATTTGCAGGTTTTCAATCCTTGAGAAAAGAGATTATTGTTTCATTATCTAAGCATGGCTGGGAAAGCTGTAAGGTTTTTTCTTGATTTCACCAAAGGGGTGAGAAAAGCAAGTGTAGAGAGTGGGTTTGCAGTAGTAGTCAGAAAAAAACAATGTTGCTTTTTGCTTACACCCAACTAAATAGGGCATATTTTAGTAACTCCTGACATATAAAAACAGAGCTGGGGCTCTCTCTCAGCATCCCCTTATTTGCACTAGTCTACTTTTCTCTTTATCTTCACATCCAACCACTCTTTTCCATCCAACCTCAAATAACATCATTTCCTGGGAATTTTCCTAATTTCCAAAGTGCACATCCTCTCTTCCTCCTTTGGTCTTGCATAGCACTTCATCGGACTTTTTGCAAGACGTCTATCCCTTCTATGCTCGCTTTTATTGCTCACATATGTTTCCATCTCTCTTACTCTACGTGTGCTGTAAGGATAGAGTTTCCATATGCATAATTTTTATTCCTTCATACCACCCCTTCTCTGTACATTTGTGCAATAGATTTCCCACACTCCCTAAGTGATTAGCTAAAATAGTAAGTCTATTGAATAAAAATGTATGCTATCTTAAAGGATAAAATAAACAAAGGGAGAAGCATGGTCAAATGCTAATTTGGGGGTAAAAATGAATCTTAAAGAGGATCAACATTAGGTTGCTGCCTTTTTTAAATTCATTCAAAATTACTGTAAAACTAGAAAATTACAGCAATACAAAAAACACTTTTGTAACCAGAAATTGTTTTTTCAATAAAGACTTCACTGCCAGAAATCAGTTAGAAGTGGCAATATAATATATAGGGGTGAAGAATATAAAACTTGAAGGCACATGTCCTGGCTTCAAATCCCATCCCAACCAAATTCTAGTTGTGCGACACTGGACAACTAGTGTCGCACAACTAGAATTCAAGAGCTCTGTTTCTCTATTTTATCATCTTTAAAATGTATTTACAATGACATCTGGTTTCACATTGTTAATACGTCAGTCAATACCTTGAAAATGTTAAGAAAAGGCTCTGGCAGATAATAAGTGTTTAAGACCCATGTGCTCAGTGCTGTTCATCTTGTTCATCACAATACCATATGCACAATATTCAATCTTCAAAGTCTCTAAATTTAATTGAAGCATCTCAGTATGCATAATACTAATTAAGCAATTGAATAAGACGTCATAGTTTAAATCCTGTATTATAAAGTGGAAAACTGTTATATCTATATCTTAGAGCAGCTGCCCCCCAACCTTTTTGGCACCAGGGACTAGTGTTCCTATAGAATCTAATGCCTGATGATTTGAGGTGTAGCTGTGAGGCCGTGATGCTCGTGCTGGGGAGTGGTTGCAAATACAGATGAAGCTTGGCTCACATGCCCCCGCTCACCACCTGCTGTGCGGCCCAATTCCTAACAGGACTTGGACCAATACCAGTCCACAGCCCAGAGGCTGGGGACTCCTGTCTTAGAGGAGTAACTTACTATTGAGTTATTGCAACCCACATATAAAATTAATTTCATATTCTACAATCTCAGAGTAACCACACACTCATTGTTTGAATTTACATGGCAGAATAAAATTTTAGGTGTGCTACTTTTTGATGAGTAAAATAATTTCACAAGTGGTTTACAGCACTTTAAAATGGGATGCATAGAATATTAGTCATAACAAATGTTCTCCACAAAAAGAGTTTAAGAGACGCTCTATGTACAAGATGTTACCTTCTCAGGAGTTTACAATGACTTAACATATTCCAGACTGAAATTTAATAGTCAGGAAACCAATCTAAGTTAACTTATTATTTTCTAAACATATTTGATTAGAGAATTCTTCTTTAATATAACAACCATTAATAAGGAACATATGTTGAGTGATGTTATTCCTGGGAATGAAAAGAATATTTCTTGTTTCTCTCTAACACTAATTACAATAATAATACTGTGTAGTCATTTAGATATTCATTCAATAGTAGATATTGAATGAATATAGCTCGCTATACCTATGTAGAATATTTACAGTTTACAAGGCTCTCTAATACATATTCTTTAATTCAGCCAACAAGATGGATAGTAGTCAGCAATTCAGTTTTCACAGAGCCTCAAAAGCAATGTGTATTGGTGAAAAGAACATAAATATTGTACTCAAAAAGGTTTGAGTACAATACATCAGTCAATTTACTATTTTATATCTTTGAGCATGCTTAGATTTTCAAAGGCTCAAATTGCTGTGAGGATTAAATGAGGTGACATATGTAAAGTACTGAGCACAATACTTTGAACATAATAGGCACTTTCAAATGTATGCTTTCTTCCTAGTCACTTTTGAATGCCAGCAGAGAAACAAATTATTCTAGTTGTAGATAGCATTTATTAATTCACTTTAATTTGAACAGAGGCATGATATTCACTTTGCATTGTGCCTAGCTCTGTCAATTAAAACAGAGAAATAATTTTTTAAAAAATGAAACTCAGATCTCGTGAGAAACAATGAAATATCAAGTGTTGTGTTCTATGTTCCATTACAGGCGATGAATGCTTTATAATGGGAACTCATGGAACAGAACACCTATCTATCCAGAGGGTCAGGAATGGATGAGATTTTATGAAAATAATAACCAGGTATTTTAATAAAAGTAAAAATTATTGAAAAAAGCAGGGATCTGGAGAGATGAGGATAAAGGTTCAAACAAAGAAAAAAGTCTCTGAAAGAACCAAAAGTATAAGAGAACAGGATGACTTAAAACAATTGGAAATAATTTTCTGTGGAAAGCACGTATCAAGAGATGAAGCTAAAGTCAGATCAGGAAAGGTATTGAAACTCTTAAAGTCAGACTTTATCCTAAGGACAAAGTAAAGCTTCAGTAGGTTTAAGTGGAGAGCAAAATAATCAAATATGCATTCCATGAAACCATGTAGTGTGAAATACATGGTATAAATTATGGTTCGTGAAGCACCAGCAAAGAAGGATACAGCAGTGTTTCAGATTAGGAATAACAGTGCCCTGGACTAGAATAGAGGATGTGGAGACCAACAGCAGTGGACAGGTGTGAGGGATAGACTTGATAAGACATGTCTCTGTGCCCACTTTATGCAATAATGCAGAACACTGTGCATTCTCTCCTCTGCCACAAGCGCCTAGCTTAAAGATAGTAATATTTTGCTTGATGCACTCATAAAAGTTACCAAATAATTTTACAGTAAAAACTAAAAGAACGAGCAGCAAAGAAACAAAATGAACCAAAATAAGCCATTTGCATAACTGCAAAACTTATATTTTTCACTTATTGTCATTTCTTATCATTGAAACCAAAAGTTTCCAGTACATGTTTATTACGTACCCACAATATACAGCTAGCAAATTTATAACAGCAACAGCAACAACAAGAACAAATAAATACAGGTCAATGGAAAGATATGCTTATAATAATTCAAAATACAATGATTTACATATAACTTTACTAAAATGATAGCAGATTACATTATTATTTATACATATCTGAGAGTCATAAATAGCATGATAGAAAGATACCTTTGAGGCTGGAATAGGATGTGTAATTAAGAGGAATAGATGAAATAAAAAAATGAAAAGCTCAGTCTTTCTGAAGACCACATTCTTTACTTCTTGTCCTTAATACTTCTAAATTTTGCTTTAAAAATATAATAAAATGACATCTATTGACTGCCAACATATTTCAGCACTGCACTAGGCATTTTGACAATTATTACACTCAATACTAATGTAATAGAAGGCCAAATTTGATATTTACAACCAGGAGAGTGCCTGGCATATAGTTGGTATTCAATAAATATTGATGAATTTATGAATAACTGCTTTATAAGGAAGGTTGATCCTGATAAATAAAGTACCCTTCAAGCAAATGATGAGTTTGGACATTAAAAGGAGAGTCTGGGAGTAGAACTGAAGAGAACTGAACTGCTTTTAATGACTTAATGAGAAACTCTGAAATTCTGAGGGCAGTTTAAATGTGAGGGGGTGAGAACAAGCAATGGGAAGAGCAAGGCAGTGAGCAGTCAGAGAGATGATACCTGGCTAGAGACTACCTGGGAGAGGACAATGGAAAACATCCAAAGGATGTTACATAGCAGAAATAGTTGATGCTGTATTAAATTTGTATTTGCTACCATTGTTAGTGCAGTGATCTCTCCCCATGACACATATATATGCCCTACTACCCATAAACTGCTTTTTAAATTCTACTCTTTACAAAAATAGTTTGTGTGATGGATTTTGTTGAAATTAAAGAAATATGTTGGTGAGATGAAAAGACAAGTTCAAGAGGATTAAGAAGCCAAGTCACTAACTGAACCAATTAAATGAGAGCAGGGCTCACAGCCAGAGGTGACCTTGAGCATATAAAGCTCTAGGACTTTGGAGAAAACGTGGGAGTGCTTTGGACTTTCACAGGGTATAGGTATATTAGAGCAAATTCGTACTAGTTTATGAGAGCCACTAGTTAAGTTTTCAGAAATTTCTCCAGCAGGTTGATTTCACATTGGTAGCTTCAAATTGGCTATAGTGAGATTATTTATACTATGGACATGAACAAAAGTTAACTCAGAGCTATACTTTTCTCCTCAAGAGCCAGATTACCAGCACACCATGGAATTTTACCCAGCTCTTAGAAAGCACAGGAAACCTAACTGACCTCTTATTAACTAAAACTATAATGTATTTCCTGTGTCTATGTTCAGATAAATAGGGGAGTGTGGTGTGAGCAAAGGGAGGACTTAGTGAATTTAAAGAATAAGCTATACTGGCCAATACGGCACCCACTAGCCACATCTGGTTATTCAAATATTAAATTAAATATTCAACTTCTCATTAGCAGTAGTCATATTTCAAGAGTTAAAAAAACACATGTGGCTACTAGCTACCATTGACAGTACAGATACGGAACATTTTGATCAACACAGAAAGTTTAATTGGTCAGAGCTAACAGACCATCAAACTTGAGAAATGTCACATTTTTCTTACTAGGTTTCAGAATCCTCCAATTGTTGCCATAAAGCTTCCTGGTGAGGTTGTTGACATCCTCCTTGGTCTTTTAATATTCTTTAGACAAGATACCTGACCATTATTGATCATATCTCTTCACCAACAGATTGCACAGTTTTGGGGAGGGTTTAGACAGAAACTTACAAAGCTCTGACACATAGCTTTTAACAACTTTCATAAATGAATATTTTATAGCAAAAATTTTAGAATTTTATGTAAAACACTATCAGTTTCTTAAAAAACTTAGTAATAAATCAGAAAAATAAGAAAAGGATTACGTAGAAAATAGCATAAAGAAGTATTTAAAAACAATATAAGACATCAAGAGCTAAGTAGTATCATAGTGAAAATTACTTTAAAAAATAAAGATCTTTAGAGAGTTAAGAATCTATGCATTAAGACTCTGAAAACATTAAAGGATTTCATCACATAGTGTTCAACAAAGTCTCAATGCTGAGGGCAATGGTGAAAGAAATGGCAATCACATCAGCTTCCCGTGCTCCCATCTAAGGGGTTCTTACAGTAAGAACTGGCTGAGGGAAGGAGCAGTGTGCTGAGCTGAAGCTTGGACACACCATCCTATATTTGCTCCCAAAGAGACTCAAAAATGCTTCAAGTGCAGAGAGCTGTATATGCCTGTACTTTCTGACATTAAATCATCCTATATGGGCACAAGTTATCTGGGTCTGTATCTGAAATAGCAACTTGGTAAAGTACCAGGTAATATTGATTATAAGAAAATGAAGAGAATTTTTTTTTTTTTTTTAGTATACTACTGTGACTCGAAATTACTTAGGAGTAACTAAAGCACTCAAGGAGTAGCATTAATTCTTTCCAGTGAGATTAAATTGATTCTGCAAAAATAACTAGAGTATTGTAAGGAGAGCACTCAACAACAGAGTGGTGTTTGATACGGACAGCTGGCAAGTGAATATAGTCCCAGTAAGCATTCTAAAATCTATTTTTCTACATAAAATCGCTATAAATATTATTGACTTTGAAGACGTTCTGGCTTATTATGATAGTAAATGTGTCAGAAATCATTGATGAATCATGAATGGGCTTTCTGCAAGTAAAGAAATATTCAATAATGAAACTGATGGTCCTGATTTAATATATAATTTTGATTTAATATGTAGCCCCAGCACTCTGTTTCTTCACAGCATGTCCTGTAAGCCTTAGCCTTTTTCCTTACTGGTCATTAACTCCCTTGGGCAGCCATAAAAAGTGGCCATGCCTTGACTAAGGGTCACAAGATATGGGGAAATAATTTTCTGTGGAAAGCACGTATCAAGAGATGAAGCTAAAGTCAGATCAGGAAAGGTATTGAAACCCTTAAAGTCAGACTTTATCCTAAGGACAAAGTAAAGCTTCAGTAGGTTTAAGTGGAGAGCAAAATAATCAAATATGCATTCCATGAAACCATGTAGTGTGAAATACATGGTATAAATTATGATTCGTGAAGCACCAGCAAAGAAGGATACAGCAGTGTTTCAGATTAGGAATAACAGTGCCCTGGACTAGAATACAGGATGTGGAGACCAACAGCAGTGGACAGGTGTGAGGGATAGACTTGATAAGACATGTCTCTGTGCCCATTTTATGCAATAATGCAGAACACTGTGCATTCTCTCCTCTGCCACAAGCGCCTAGCTTAAAGATAGTAATATTTTGCTTGATGCACTCATAAAAGTTACCAAATAATTTTACAGTAAAAACTAAAAGAACAAGCAGCAAAGAAACAAAATGAACCAAAATAAGCCATTTGCATAACTGCAAAACTTATATTTTTCACTTATTGTCATTTCTTATCATTGAAACCAAAAGTTTCCAGTACATGTTTATTACATACCCACAATATACAGCTAGCAAATTTATAACAGCAACAGCAACAACAAGAACAAATAAATACAGGTCAATGGAAAGATATGCTTATAATAATTCAAAATACAATGACTTATATATAACTTTACTAAAATGATAGCAGATTACATTATTATTTATACATATCTGAGAGTCATAAATAGCATGATAGAAAGATACCTTTGAGGCTGGAATAGGATGTGTAATTAAGAGGAATAGATGAAATAAAAAAATGAAAAGCTCAGTCTTTCTGAAGACCACATTCTTTACTTCTTGTCCTTAATACTTCTAAATTTTGCTTTAAAAATATAATAAAATGACATCTATTGACTGCCAACATATTTCAGCACTGCACTAGGCATTTTGACAATTATTACACTCAATACTAATGTAATAGAAGGCCAAATTTGATATTTACAACCAGGAGAGTGCCTGGCATATAGTTGGTATTCAATAAATATTGATGAATTTATGAATAACTGCTTTATAAGGAAGGTTGATCCTGATAAATAAAGTACCCTTCAAGCAAATGATGAGTTTGGACATTAAAAGGAGAGTCTGGGAGTAGAACTGAAGAGAACTGAACTGCTTTTAATGACTTAATGAGAAACTCTGAAATTCTGAGGGCAGTTTAAATGTGAGGGGGTGAGAACAAGCAATGGGAAGAGCAAGGCAGTGAGCAGTCAGAGAGATGATACCTGGCTAGAGACTACCTGGGAGAGGACAATGGAAAACATCCAAAGGATGTTACATAGCAGAAATAGTTGATGCTGTATTAAATTTGTATTTGCTACCATTGTTAGTGCAGTGATCTCTCCCCATGACACATATATATGCCCTACTACCCATAAACTGCTTTTTAAATTCTACTCTTTACAAAAATAGTTTGTGTGATGGATTTTGTTGAAATTAAAGAAATATGTTGGTGAGATGAAAAGACAAGTTCAAGAGGATTAAGAAGCCAAGTCACTAACTGAACCAATTAAATGAGAGCAGGGCTCACAGCCAGAGGTGACCTTGAGCATATAAAGCTCTAGGACTTTGGAGAAAACGTGGGAGTGCTTTGGACTTTCACAGGGTATAGGTATATTAGAGCAAATTCGTACTAGTTTATGAGAGCCACTAGTTAAGTTTTCAGAAATTTCTCCAGCAGGTTGATTTCACATTGGTAGCTTCAAATTGGCTATAGTGAGATTATTTATACTATGGACATGAACAAAAGTTAACTCAGAGCTATACTTTTCTCCTCAAGAGCCAGATTACCAGCACACCATGGAATTTTACCCAGCTCTTAGAAAGCACAGGAAACCTAACTGACCTCTTATTAACTAAAACTATAATGTATTTCCTGTGTCTATGTTCAGATAAATAGGGGAGTGTGGTGTGAGCAAAGGGAGGACTTAGTGAATTTAAAGAATAAGCTATACTGGCCAATACGGCACCCACTAGCCACATCTGGTTATTCAAATATTAAATTAAATATTCAACTTCTCATTAGCAGTAGTCATATTTCAAGAGTTAAAAAAACACATGTGGCTACTAGCTACCATTGACAGTACAGATACGGAACATTTTGATCAACACAGAAAGTTTAATTGGTCAGAGCTAACAGACCATCAAACTTGAGAAATGTCACATTTTTCTTACTAGGTTTCAGAATCCTCCAATTGTTGCCATAAAGCTTCCTGGTGAGGTTGTTGACATCCTCCTTGGTCTTTTAATATTCTTTAGACAAGATACCTGACCATTATTGATCATATCTCTTCACCAACAGATTGCACAGTTTTGGGGAGGGTTTAGACAGAAACTTACAAAGCTCTGACACATAGCTTTTAACAACTTTCATAAATGAATATTTTATAGCAAAAATTTTAGAATTTTATGTAAAACACTATCAGTTTCTTAAAAAACTTAGTAATAAATCAGAAAAATAAGAAAAGGATTACGTAGAAAATAGCATAAAGAAGTATTTAAAAACAATATAAGACATCAAGAGCTAAGTAGTATCATAGTGAAAATTATTTTAAAAAATAAAGATCTTTAGAGAGTTAAGAATCTATGCATTAAGACTCTGAAAACATTAAAGGATTTCATCACATAGTGTTCGACAAAGTCTCAATGCTGAGGGCAATGGTGAAAGAAATGGCAATCACATCAGCTTCCCGTGCTCCCATCTAAGGGGTTCTTACAGTAAGAACTGGCTGAGGGAAGGAGCAGTGTGCTGAGCTGAAGCTTGGACACACCATCCTATATTTGCTCCCAAAGAGACTCAAAAATGCTTCAAGTGCAGAGAGCTGTATATGCCTGTACTTTCTGACATTAAATCATCCTATATGGGCACAAGTTATCTGGGTCTGTATCTGAAATAGCAACTTGGTAAAGTACCAGGTAATATTGATTATAAGAAAATGAAGAGAATTTTTTTTTTTTTTAGTATACTACTGTGACTCGAAATTACTTAGGAGTAACTAAAGCACTCAAGGAGTAGCATTAATTCTTTCCAGTGAGATTAAATTGATTCTGCAAAAATAACTAGAGTATTGTAAGGAGAGCACTCAACAACAGAGTGGTGTTTGATACGGACAGCTGGCAAGTGAATATAGTCCCAGTAAGCATTCTAAAATCTATTTTTCTACATAAAATCGCTATAAATATTATTGACTTTGAAGACGTTCTGGCTTATTATGATAGTAAATGTGTCAGAAATCATTGATGAATCATGAATGGGCTTTCTGCAAGTAAAGAAATATTCAATAATGAAACTGATGGTCCTGATTTAATGTATAATTTTGATTTAATATGTAGCCCCAGCACTCTGTTTCTTCACAGCATGTCCTGCAAGCCTTAGCCTTTTTCCTTACTGGTCATTAACTCCCTTGGGCAGCCATAAAAAGTGGCCATGCCTTGACTAAGGGTCACAAGATATGGGTTTCTGTTATAACGTATTGACCTAAGTTGTATTTCAGCTCATGAGCCCTAAGGTAAAACGACCCCCTGACTACTTTTCCGTGAAACCAGAAAAATGGATGTCAGAGCAGACCTCAGAGCTGTCCTCAAGGCCTGAGGAAATGATTCATTACTCTTGACTCACTTCTGATCAATCAGCTTCCATCATGACCCTGAACTCCTAACTCACGGTGTCTTATGATTTTGCCCTGTATAATCAGTAACCTACTCACCATCAGGGAGTTCTGGCTTTTGAGTATTAGCTTCCTGTTCTCCTGGGTGGTGCCATTCATAATAACATAGCCATTTTTTCTTCACTGCAATTTTTGGTGTTTACTATTTGGTTCTGCTAGTGCCTGGTGGACGGACTCTTTCTATTTGGTAACAATAGCACTATAAGTCAATCTTTTTTTCAAGGATCACTAAATCTAGAGACTCTCAGGAAACAGCACAGCCCTTGACACATGATTAGACATTCCTGCCGCGTTGAGAGTTGTCCATTATTAAGCGTTGGTAAGTAGATGTGTAAGAGATTAACTAGTTGTCCATTGTATTCAGTTCATTCTCTCCCTTTAATCACATAGCACAAGGCACCTTTATGAATGCTTTACCACACATGCACCAAGTGTTCATAATTCTCTAATCTTCTAGTTCACTATCTGATGAAGAAATAAGATCAATTTCACATGCCTATCTGATTTTGGTGAACTTTTGCTAGGTCTTTGTGATTAGCAATTTCCCTAGGTCCCAGTAAATAATCCTTTACTAATGCTTTCCAAAATATTGACCAAGGTTAACATCAAGATTTCAAGGTCCTTTGTATTCAGAGTTTTAAAAATTCTAGAGACCACTGAAACATAACTTCAACACAGAATAAATATATAAGAAATCACCATACAGGATTGATAGGAATACTTGGGAAAATAGGTGAGTTAGAGAATAAGAATTTCCACATTGCCATGATATTCCTAAAGTTCATTGTTTGAGGGAAGATGTCTATGGGCATATATTGAACATTAGCAAGCAGGTGAAACTGCCCGTGAGATCATTTAATAGGTAGTAAATGTGTATATTGCAAGTATCAGCTTTTCTTTAAGTCACAGAAAATTAAATGTTTGGGTCTATATGTTATGGGGATGAGATTTTTGGTTAAATAGAGAAGCATATATGCGAGTTATATTTAAAATACAGAAAGCCAACATATAAAAATTTAGTGATTTGTGTAATAGTTGTGCCAAAATTTCTCTGTAGAAAGATCCTGTTTGCAATGAGTAATGCAAGAATCTTTTTATTATTGTTGAAAAATGAGTATCCTAAGATAGCATTGCTACTGACATTATTCTCCAAGGTAAACATATAATAACAATAATATAATTTTAAATATCATTTTAGTTTTGCATACATCTACATAAGGAAACTTTAATTATGTCACATCCCTTTTTTAATAATTACATGAAGTAAAATTAGATAATTTCAATACTTAATTCCTTTTTCATTCATTCATTCATTCAGCTAGTATTAATTGATCACTTACTCTGGGACAATCTCAATTGATCAATTAATTGATCAGTCTAGGCTCTGAAAATACAATGATTAAACACCCAGAGGCCTGCCCTCATGGAGTTTTTGATACTCCTTGGTAATGTACATGTTTGTAAGATATGCCAGAACAGTGCTTACTGCAAAGAAGGTATTCAATCAAATGTTTATTGAATGGTCAGACTAAACCATCCTTATGAGTAATGTTTTTTCATGTGTGAATTTTCCATGAGACATGATTTGAATTTCAGCATATCGAGTGGTATAAACAAAACCCATAATAATAAAAATAGTGACCACGTATTGACTATGTTAGACATCTTACCTGTTTTCTCATTCAATCTTCACAACACTGCCATGAAGTTAGAATTGTTAGTTTCTCCCCACATGAGAAAACAGTTTCAGTCACAAACTTGTAGCCAAAACTAAGCCAAGATTCAACCAAGCAGCCTGAGTCTGCAGCCTTTGAGCTAAACTTCTATGTAACATTAAAACATAGTTATTTCTTTCCTATAAATTCACTTATATATACTAGGTGAACACTATGTAAAAGAAGTCAGTATGCTAGCCAAATAATCACACTACCACCATAACTATTACAATAAATAGAATATGATGCGGTCTCTTTTTGGATATAAGAAGATTATAGTCATATACTTCATAAAGGTAGATGGTACATCACTGATAAATATACTTTAGATTTATTTCAACTGAATAAGAATTTATCTAATACCCACTATACAAATGGAATTACATACATAAACAAAAATAACTATTTGTTGGACTAAATTAAAAGATTGCACAAAGCACAGAATAGCATCAGTCAGTATTTTAGCAAATTTCTAAATTCATTCTAGTTTTATATGTACTCAATAGGTCCATTTACTTAAGAGGA
The DNA here is from genome assembly GCF_000151845.1 of Pteropus vampyrus. Classification (NCBI taxonomy): domain Eukaryota; kingdom Metazoa; phylum Chordata; class Mammalia; order Chiroptera; family Pteropodidae; genus Pteropus; species Pteropus vampyrus. Next base: position 7,209,268 of record NW_011888824.1, on the reverse strand, counting down.
TGACTATTATTTAAAGCTTCATTACCCTTAAGTCTAAATGCTTTCATTTTTGCAAATACATACTGCTAGAGATTGATGTTCATAAGTGTGGCCACCAGATGGCAGTAGTCTTTTCCTTTTCTGAAAATAATTTTCTATGCAAAATTCAATGACTACAGTGTAACTAGAGGTAAAAGGGACAGAGCAAGTAACAAATTAATCAACTCTTCTAGCCAACAGAGAATATGAGAAATATTTTTATCATTCTTTTTAATTTTTTTATTTTGTAATTGTTTAAGCAGCTCTTTACTCAAACCCTCTGAAAGCTCCCCATCTGACATGAGATAAAACCCATTATGACCCAGATCCCTGCATCTCCGTGATTTTACCACTCCCTTCTTGATCATGCCATTTTAACCACACTGCTTCTTTCACTGTCCCTTGACCTTCAGGGCATTCTAATTTCCTCTTTTCTTTGTATAGAACTGATGTGTGCACAGCTCACTCCCTCTGTCATTCAAATCTCTGCAGAAAGGCCTTCCCAGAACACTCTGCAGAAAATAACAACTTCCTTATTCACTATTCCTTTACCCTCATAATTCTTCATAGCATTTGCGACTCCCAGGTATTATATTATACCCTCTTTATTGTCTATTTTCTTCACTAGACTGAAATTCCATAAGGGCAAGGACTTAGTCTTTTCTCAATTATTCCTTAGCACCTTGAAGTGTTACTCTCAAAGTAGGACTCAATAAGTGAACAAGTGAACAAATGAATGAATAAATGAATGACTGAAAGGACATCCAGGGAGAATTAGATGATTGTTAAATTGACATAAATTATTTGTCAAAAATGCAAATTTGCATAGCGCCAATGTCATTTGTCATTCTCAGTTTTGCATTTCCTTTTACACCTGTTACATAAAATTATTATGTTATAATCTCTTAAAATTTGAAATTCTCTAAATTAACTTGAGATAAGCATGATAAACATACATTTCAGATTCAAATATTATTGACCTAAACTCCTATATATGAAATTATCATTTCATTTTCACATATTTCTTTAGATACTAATTTTTTCTTATCCCTATCACCAAAATCACAGAATGCAATTTGATTTTACTTTTAGGAATAGCTTTTGATGTTCAGGATCAGGGATGTAAATTATTCTTTATATTCTAATGCATGAAAACTAGGAGCAATGTATATAAATAACACTGTATGAGGAGTTATTTTTATGATTGTTTTGAAGATCAGAAATATAGTCATAGGGGCTCTTTCAATGTCTATATAAAGCAGAACCAAAAAGGTCAACCAATGAGAAGAGAGGAGATTTTTTTTTCTTGTTCCCCCTTGTATCTTTGCCCTTTTGTACTGTAAATTGCACGGGCTGGCATTTAAATGCACAATGTCAAAGGCAAAGCACTTGCATTCAACCTATGCTAAAAGACAGCTGGCAAGGGGCACAAAGAAAAATAATGCCCTAACACTTTCAACGCCAAACTGCCTATTGCACCTACCACCTCTCCACTTTCTCATATTACAGTATTTGCCCTATGGACAAAGAAGAACTAGCCAGAGAAGCACTTTAGTTCCAACAGAGCAGTAGCTCTATTCCACCTCTGAGACCAATAACCCCGCCTAGCTGCCTTTGTTAAGCAAAGACACCAGGGATGATGATCTGAACCATTTCAGCTCTTAAATCACGTTTGAAACAGTGGCTATTTTTGTCCAAGGCTAATACAACATTTTGCTTATTTAGCTCTCACAAATAAAATTATTCATCCAGGACTGGGTAGGTGTAATGCACAAATGGAAGCAGGATTCGGACACTGATAAGGACATGCTGTAATAATTTTGACCAGAGGCAGCTTGTCATAATGGACAGAGTAAGTGTGACAGTTATTTCTCGGGTCTAGGAATATAAGCCAGCTGGCAAGGAAGGGTGGATGTTCACACTATTGTCCTCCAGCAACTCAGTAGGGAAGAGACTAAAAAAAATCAGTTTGTGCTCATATCATAAAATATGTCTTCAGCTATTGTTTCACAAATTGTGTGTGTGTGCGAGTGTTTGCGTGTAGGTAGTTAACTAAGCACCTGACTGACAAGTTCTTTAATCGAGAAGTGGTTAAAGCCGATCATAAAGGTTATTTATTTATTTTTTTTAATGTTTAGATTTAGAGAGAGCAACGAAGGATCATCTACCCAAGTTTTCAACCTTTCTTTTACCCTGCTCCAACATAAACAATGATAATGTCATTCTTCCATCACCAGCATGACCACCCTAAAGTAGTGGTCGTCAAAGAGACCACTTCTTTACACATGTCTAACTCCCACAGAGGTGTCTATTGGACTCTCATGTAGTTTGACAAAGTCTCATCTCCTCTGGGTCTGAATCTCCACCTCAACAGAGATCCACTGATGCTATTCCAACTCTTTGGATTATAAAGAAAAAAAAAAGGCTGGAATTATAAGAGACTTGCTCAAAGTCATGTAGCCAGTGGCAGGATTAGATCTCGCATTCGGGCTTCTGACTCTCAGTAGGGAAATCTGTTTTGCTCTAGTAGTTTAAGGCTACTCCTTTAAATGCCTTAATCTGTGTTTTCCCTGCCTGGTGTTATAGACTGGGTGTTTGTGTCCCCCTCCACAATTCTTATGTGGAAGCCCTAACCCCCAATGTGTTGATATTTGGAGACGGGGCCTTTACGAGGTAGTCAGGATTTGATGAGGTCATGAAAGTGGGGCCCTGGTCTGATGGCATTAGTGCTCCCATAAGAAGAGATACAGAGAGCTTTCTCTCTCCATGCATACACACTAAGTAAAGAACACGTGAGCATACAGTGAAATAGTGGCCACCTACAAGCCAGAATAAGCCTCAGAATGAAACCTACTTTGCTAGACATTTTAATTTTGTACTTGATAGCCTACAGAACCATTAGAAATAAATTTCTATTGTTAAAGCCATTCATTCTGTGGTATTTTGCTAATGGTAGCCTAAGTAGACTAATATACTTGGCAGCACAGAATCACCCAAGGGCCATTTTTAAAATGCAGATCTGTAGGCACCATATCAAACCAACTGAATCATAATCTCTGAGGGAGTGATAGAATCTAAATTTCTAGGAAAGCATAATTTAAAAAGCTGCCTAGATTGAGTGTAGCTGTCTATACTGGACACCTTTGAGAATAAAGGGGAAACGTAAGCAATAATTATATCAGTACAACAGATGCAAACTCATATGCAAACTCACCTTGACTTTGGTTAATTCTCAAACACCACCCCACCTCCCAGCTGCTTATGATCACTGAAGCTTTGCCCCTGGTTTATGAATCACAGAGAACAGAATTCAAGTAATGATTCCTTCTTGTATAAACAGTAGAGAGTTTTACTCCTGAAAACAAATGAATATGTGATCCTGTTTGCTCATCTGTGAAATGTGGTTGGTAATTTTCATCAGTTTATCTTCGGTACCTAACTGAGTGATAGAAAATCTAAGCAGAAACGAATATTGACATGAATGGTCAAATTTCATTTAAAGAGAAATCCAGAAGTTTTAAGGAGATAATACGAGCAAAATGCTTGAAATATAATAGGCAAACTGTTATTGTTAGTTACTTATGGTCTTAATAAATAAAATTACCACTACCTCAAGTAATGTAAGTTCTACCTGTGCTGTTTTTGGATATAAATTATTTTTTAAAGGCTATTATGATTTTAAGAAAGCAAATTGTTTCCTTAAAGTTTAGAAGTGACCCTCCTGTCATGTAATAATGGCAAAGATGGCAGCTCAGATACAAGCATCCTTTCAAGTACTCTTCTTGGTTCTACTGTTTTCCTGGAAGAGATGTCAAGACTTTTCTTCTAGCAAAACTGTCTATTATTCTCTCAAAACAATTAACACAGAAACTTCTGAATTCAGTGAAGGTCAGAGGATTAATAGGTTTTATCTGCAATATGTTTGAAAAGCTAATTAAGACTCCACATACAGCAGAGTAGACTGGGAATACAATATTTAGTTTTTCTCTACATGACCACAGTAGGCAAAAGTGAATAGAGAAAGACAAAATGAAGGTGGAGAATTCACTGACAAGAGACAAATCCTTATTAAAGGACATAAAACTGAAAATACTTATTTTATTTATTCAATGAATGTATTCAGCATCTGCTTTATACCAGTATTATTTTAGATATTCTGTATTGGACAAAGCAGATATGGTCTCTCTTACTTTTTTTTTTTTTTTTTTTTTGCCTAGAGACAACCTGATTAACAAAGAAATCACATTAAAAATTAATGAAAAAGAATTCAATTGTTGCTAACAAATGGGAAAAGGGCAATATTATTTGGGTTCCCCAAAACATTATTTAACAGCATCAACCTAACCACCCAACTTAAATGCTGACATGAAAACAGTGTTTTATTTAAAAGTCATCTTGACAGAAAGAAATCAATTTTCTTCTAATTCTCTTATATTAACTTATTAAAAACATTCTTCTTATAGTTAAAAGTCTTTTAGGTAGGTCACTTCTTGTAGTTAACAGCAGAGTTTTTGAAATTCTCTGAGGAACTTTATCTGTGAAAACTCATTTAAACAAATACAAATATGATTTTTTTCCCTTGCTGTGAATCTCGGTTGCCATATATTATATCCATTTCCTCCATAATGTTTTGAATAGCTGTCTGCTCTTGATATACCATGTTAGATCAGGCCCTCCTTACCTCTCACCAGTGCTATTTTAATGGATTTGAATTCCAAAATATCTATTAAAATAGCTTCCTAACTAGTATTTTCTTGGTTTGTCTCTCTCCTGACAAAATTTTGGCAGGTTAATATTTTTAAGCATATATATGATCATGTCAGTCCTTTGCTTTTATACCCCATTATCAAATGAAGTATAAATTACCCGGGTGTGCCTTCAAAGCTAATCATGACCAGCTACACTTCCAATCAATATTTGGCTTCCCTATTTCATTTTTCCCATGTTGCTCTCTCTCTATGCTTTTCCCCATCTTCTTTCTATCTAAAATATGTTGTCCCTTTCAGGGGAACTGAATCACACGACTGAACATGTTACTCAATTCAACCCATACGCCTAGCATTTGACCCAAGTTTAACCAATCAAAATATTTTCTGAGAATTTTAAGTTACATGTCATTCCTTCAGATTCAGTATTTAAAGACTATGTAAGTCTGAAGCTTACAAAAGTAATCTTGCTTCAAGTTGTAGGAAGATTGCAAAAGACTGATGAGAGATAGAAAAAGACCAAGACAGAAAGCCATGATTACATTCTTTTTTCTTTCTCTTGGACTCCCAAAGAAAGTAATCCAATAAATCATTTTTTTTTTTTTTACTAGTTTGAATGAATTCATCATGATAAAGCAAATACCTAAAATGTTCCTCACAAAATACTGGGCACTTCAAACATTTTTATTTAAAATAATTGAGGTCCCCATGATCTTCACATGAGGACTGTAATGGCAAATCACTATTGCTCACAATATACACAAGTAATAACTTAAGGTAAATTAGTTAAATAAAATTATGCAAGTTTATGTAATAAGACTTAAACCTAACAAAAGAAGCATTTGATGTCTTCAGTACTTCCTACTTAAGGTTAAGTCCTAGATTATAAGCACCTCTAACTATTCTCTGTTTATCTCAATAATGACAATTATTACAGGTTTTGAAAACTCCTAGATCTCTAATAGATATTACAGACTATAGCACAGAAGATATTTGTTTTCAAGGGACTATTAAGAAAAAAAATAGCAAAAAGGTGTAACAGTAATAAATTATAGATTCTCATGTAATAGAAAGGATAGTGGGCTTTTTCTAACCACAGTTACTAGAGAGGCTAATAAATGTAACACCATTATGGGATGTTGCATTATCTCTAATTTGTCTTGGGCTGACTCACTGTGTTTATTAATAGTTTAGAGAGATAAACATGTTGTTAATTTTATACTCCAGCTATAAAATGCCATCTTTTCAAATTGAAATTCAAAAAGAAAGGCAAGTTTAAACTCAGAATGAAATTAAAAGGATAATTTGGGTTTTGTTTTCTATTTTATTTATAAAATAAAACAAATAAAAGTCATCTTTGCATTTAGTCATAAAAAATTTTAATTACATTAACATAATGTTTTCTGGTGAGCAAGTGCTGAATTGACATATATAGTTTCCTTTCTAAGTATGATTAAATATGTATCTATATAGCTAGATGCCAGATATAGATAGGTATAGAAAGATAGATAGATAGATAGATAGATAGATAGATAGATAGATAGATAGATAGATAAATAGATAGATAGATGATAGATAGAGATAGATGTATATATTTTACTTTCAAAGGCAGGCTACCATATGACAGGCATCTGTAAACAAATGTCAGAGAATAATTATTTTCTTTATAAGAATTAATGAAGCAAGGTGAGATCCATCAAACACAAAATCCTTGATATAATTTATTTACTTCCATGATTTAATAGTTTTTAAATTGCTATCTCTATTCTAAACCTGCATGGAGGTTTCATTTGGTAATGAACATTTAGGTTAGAAATGACAGAAATCCAGCATAAACTAATTTGGAGAAACAAAGGAATTAACTAATGATGTAATCTAATGGCAAGTGGTCAAGGGATTAGTGGTTTCCAGGGATACCTTGAACCTAAATGTGAAATATCATTAAAATTCTACCGTTATCTTTTTCTCTGCTTCTATGTGTCAGCATTATTTCAAGATTGGCTGCCACAAGAAGGGTGTAAACATGACCAATAGCATTTCCTGTACTCATATTACGTAATATCTGTGAATAAGACTTCTATTCAACCTGGTCATGTGCCTACACTCTTGGATAGAATGGCAGGTGCATCAGTGATGATGATTTGAAACTCCATTTGAACCATGTGATTATAGTTAAAGGGGAGAGCCATTTACCAAATGAGCAGGTTGAGAAGAAAAGAAAAGTACCGGAGGCAAAAAATTTAACTGTCTGCTGTCAGTTTTTGTTAATACAATTTTTTATCAAGCAAGAATGTATAAGTTTTTAATTTATCATTTTTATATACTTTGCCTAACTAGATTCAATGGCACACAAGGATATTTTATTCCTAGTATTACTAATGCATCAAAATGAATGAAAACTTTTTCCCAATCTTCAGTCTTTAACTCCTTCCTGCCTCCTCTCCCCATTCCTAGTGGTTATTCTGGTCTACTTCTTTTGTGCTGACTTTCACAGATTTAGGCCTTCCTACCTAGGCTAAATCCTTTCATAGCAATCATTTTATAACAAAGTTAAAATCATGGATTTTTTTAAATATGTATTATATATTTACAGGCTCTCTACACATAAAGAAGAATAACTCATACATGAATTAGCTTTCTATCTGTGATTTTATTAAAACTACTCACTAGCTAAAGACCTCACATATTGATTATAGCTGTCATTTTTATAAAATTTGAGTGAAGCTAAAATTCAGATGAAACAGCAAGTTAAAATTTGCACATACTTGTGAAAGTCAAATGCTGAAACTATTGCCTTCTATTGAAAATTGAAGAAATTTATTTGAAAACCAAATTATTAGAAATGGTAAGGATGTGTGGTTAGAACCTCAACTAATGACCTTGCTGCATGAAAAATGCTACACTAGAGTTATCTTTAGCCATCAGTTCCTTAAGAGCTTTTTATAGCATTTCAGAGACTTTAGATTTTACTCTGAGTGAGATGAAAGCCTCTGTAAAGATGGAAGCAGACGGAGGTGGTCTCTATTGGCCTGGGTACCTGAGGAGCTATAAGTAGAGCCCCTTTCCCAACATGTAGCATGTACAAGAAATAAACTTTGTTAAAGTTACTAAAATTTAAGGGGTGGGGGGAGTGTTATTGGTATTTGCAGTATAACCCTACCTATAGAGGAGTTGACGGTGCCCAAACTGGAGTGAGTTAGCAGTGAGAAAAACAGTGAGAAAGCATCAGCTACTAAATATATTTCAAAGGTGAAGGTAATTAGATTTAATAATAGGTTGATGAAGAGAAATAAAAAAGCCAAGGGTGACTATACAGATTTGACCTGAAGGAAAAAAAAAATGGTATGATAACTTACTAATAAGAAAAAGCTGAGTATAAGAAATACATTCTGGGGTTGGAGGGTATATGTGTGAATCCATCAGTTTATTTTTTGTAAACCATATTAATTTGATGATGTCTAATAGATATTTAAATGGAGATGTAGAATAGGCAACTGAATATACAGATATGGAATTTAACAAGACATCAGAGATGTGGACATACATTTGGGGCTTATTATTAAAAATATGGTACTAAAATCATAGGACTCTGTGAAGTCACATAGAAAATGATACAGAGAAAGAGAGGAGACATATAATCAAGCCCTAGGTGCTTCCACTTTTAGATACCAGAAAAAGAGGAAACCAACAAAAATGTTCAACAAAGAATAACCAGAGAGATTAAAAGGAAAAATATTGTCCAAGAGTTTGAGTGAGGAAAGAGGGATTGAGACAGCCAGTAACGATGGCAAAGAAGGTAAATGCTGTGCTTGCCTCCTCTCACAATCATATCAAAATTAGAACTAAATAACAGAACAACTATCATTGAGAATCACCTGAAGTCTAGTGAGATAGAAGTCCTACAGCTAAGGATATAGCAGAAGAGGTCACCTGGAGACTGATAGGAGGGGTGGAGATGCATCTGACCCCACACCCTTTTGTGGTGCTTAAAAATCAGGAGCAATATCTCAGATACAGAGGTTTCCCCAGAAAAACAAGGGGTCTCAGCCCCACACCAGGCTCACAGAGAAGTCCACACAACTTCTCTATGTGAAAACTAGCAAAGATTGTGGCTGAGTGAGAAGGAGGGCAGTTAGAATAACAGGTGTTTCTCTTAAATGGCCAACACACAGACTTACTCACTAATGGATTCACTTGCTCTGAGCTCCAGTGCTGTTGAAGCAGATTGAAAGGTGCCAGGGACATATGAGGAAGAAATGGGTTGTCTGGCTTCAGGGTAAGGGCTGGAGGGGCAGCTTTATCCCAGACAGAAGTGCTGGCAGAAGCCATTGTTTCTTTGATGAACCTTTACCCGCCTGGTATGCAGATACAGGCAGGTGTCATATCTGAGTCTCTGTCAACAAGGCTAATGCTGGTGATTCCCTTAGACTCTGCCCCACCCAATTTGCAGACTCACCCAAGTCAATTCCAGTGGCATTTCCATACAAATGGCCTATCTTGGCTAATGCCTCTAGCTTTTCTAAAATCTCTCAAAGGTTTACAAAATCCAAACAAGCAATATCTGGCCTTGGCGTGCCTTGTTCCTTTTGCTGAGCAGTCACAAGCCTGGCACTAGCAGCAGCCAGACTGGGTTGATGGCTGAGCCTCTCTAGACACCTCCAAGCCCAACACAAGTGGCAGCTACCTGAAGACTGATTGATGGCTCATGCTAGGTAGCCCCAGGCATGGCACAAACTGTGACTGAACTTGGCTTGCAGTGAGGCCCCTTCCACGAGGCTCTGGGGCCGCCACATGATGGCTGGCTTTTAACCCAACCAAAGCACCACCTAGGACCACATCCAAAGATGGCATACCTAAAGAGTAGATTGGGGAAGCCCCACTAAAGAGAATCCTGCTGTATAAGGTCAGTCCCTGCACAACATCTCCCCCAGTGTAGTCATGGCAAGTACTCACAAATAATCTGCTCAGGGGTCAATCTCTCCCACTGATGTTCAAACAGCAATCAAAGCTCAACTACAACTGGAGGGCATATACAACCCATACAAGGAACACACCTGGAGCACCTGGCTAAGGTGACCAGGGAAACCATGCCACTGGACCACAATGGACACCTACTACAAAAGGTCACTCTGCCAAGGCCAGGAAACAAGCAGCTCTATCTAATACATAGAAACAAATACAGGAAACACAGGGAGGCAGCCAAAATGGGGAGACAAAGAAATATGTCCCAAATGAAAGAACAGAACAAAGCTCCAGAAAAAGAACTAAACAAAATGGAGACAAGCAATTTACCAGATGCAGAATTTAAAATACTGGTTGTAAGGATGCTCAATGACCATAGGGGAAGAATAGATAAACTCAGTGAGAACTTTAATGAAGAGATAGAAAAGATAAAAATGAAGATAGAAAACATAAAAAAGAACCAGTCATAAGTAAAGAATATAATAATTGAAATAAAGAATACATTACAGAAAGTCAACAGTAGATTAGATGAAGAGGATTTAATCAGTGATTTAGAAAATAAGGTAGCAGAAAACACCCAATCACAACAACAACAACAACAACAACAAAAGAATCCTCCCCGCAAAAAGAGGATAGTTTAAGGG
>NW_011888824.1:7177448-7198888 GCF_000151845.1 Pteropus vampyrus | reverse complement strand
TAAAGAATATAATAATTGAAATAAAGAATACATTACAGAAAGTCAACAGTAGATTAGATGAAGAGGATTTAATCAGTGATTTAGAAAATAAGGTAGCAGAAAACACCCAATCACAACAACAACAACAACAACAACAAAAGAATCCTCCCCGCAAAAAGAGGATAGTTTAAGGGGCCTCTAGGACACCATCAAGTGTACCTATATCCACATAATAGGAATACCAGAAGGAAAAGAGAGAGAGCAAGGAATTGAAAACCTATTTGAAGACATAATGATGGAAAACTTCCCTAACCTGGTGATGGAAATAGACATACAAAGATGAACCCAAAAAGGCCACACCAAGACATGTCATAATTAAAATGCCAAAGATTAAAAATAAAGAGAGAATCTTAAAAGCAGCAAGAGAAAAGCAGTTAATTACCTACAAGGGAGCTCCCAGAAGACTTCGACTGATTTCTCAACAGAAACTTTGCAGACCAGAAGGGACTGGCATGAAATATTCAAAGTGATAAAAACCAAGAATCTATAGCCAATATTGCTCTACCCTGCAAAGCTATCATTTAGAATTGAAGGACAGATAAAGAGCTTCCCAGACAAGAAAAAGCTGAAGGAGTTCATTATCACCAAATCAGTATTACAAGAAATATTAACAGGATTTGTTTGAGTAGAAAAAAAAATCAAAATATGAATAATAAAGAGCAATAACTGCATATCTAGCAACAATTATTTTAAATGTAAATGATATAAAGGCTTCAATCAAAAGACATGAGGTGTCTGAATGAACAAGAAACAAGCCCTTTACATATGCTACCTACAAAAGACTCATTTTAGTTTGAAAGACATAGGCTGAAAGTAAGGGATAAAAAAGATATTTACGAAAATGGAAAAAAACAACTGGGGTAGCAATACTTATATCAGACAAAATGTCTAATATAACAGGAGACAAAGAAGGACCTAATAATCCCACTTCTGGATATTTATCCAAAGAAACCTCAAATACTACTTTGAAGGGATATGTGAATTCATATGTTTATGCAACATTATTTACGATAGCCAAGAGGCAATCTGGGTGTCCATCAGTGGATGAATGGAGAAAGAAGAGGTGGTACAAAAATACAATGGAATATTACTCAGCCGTAAGAAATGAAATCTTGCCATCTTTAACAACATGGATGGATCTAAGGAGTATTGTGCTGAGTGAAGTAAGTTAGAGAAAGAAAAATGTCATATGATTTCACTTATGTGTGGAATCTAAATAACAAAATCAACAAACAAACAAAACAGAAACATATTCATAGATAACAGAGAACATTTCGATATTGCATGATGAGAGTGGAGTTGGGGGAGTGAAAAAGGAGAAAAGATTAAGAAGTACAAATTTGTGGTTACAGGATAGTCATGGGGACGTAAAATATAGCATAAAAACTACAGTCAATAATATTGTAATAACTATGGTGTCAGATGGGTACTAGATTTATCAGAGTGATCACTTCATAAATTATATAAATGTTTAATCACTATGTTGTACACTTCAAACTAATATATTATATGCCAATCATAATTAAAAAATTAAAAATATATTTAAAAAATTTAAAAAGAAATAAAAATTTCAAAAGAAAGAAGGATTTACTATCAAATGCTCTTAAAAACTGAGAATTTATGTTTGGTCAGTAGTGACAAGAGTTATGGGGGATAAAGGCCTGAGTACAGCAGGCATGTGAAAACACTGGAAAAAGACTGTAGTCAACTCATAAAGAGTTTATCTATAAAAGAGATCTGAGAAATGGATCACTAACTTGTGAGGGATGCACTATTAACAGCAGGACATTTTTTAAAAATATATATAATAAGAGCTGTTATATTGTATGCTGCCACGACCGACCTGTAGAAGAAGTGAAATAAATTTGTAGAGGAGAGCATTGCTGGAGAAACATTCCTGAATTAACAGACAGGAATAACATATTGTGCACAAATATAATAGTTGTTCCTATAAGTATAAACATTTTAACTATTGTATTGTAGTATATTCAGCCAAGAAGTCAGAAGCTATAAGAAGACAAATAAAGTACATTAGTGGATTCAATGGTCAAAGCTCATGAGAGCCCTCTTCTAATTTTTATGTTCTAAGGGAAGTAAGAAGCAAGGTATACTGATAAAGAAGGATAAAAAGGTGAAGGATTAAAAAAGGTCAACAGTTTGGAAATAGTGGTCTCAGAAAGGAGAAAGGAGAGAGTCAACTATTGGATTCCAACTAGTGGTCTCAGAAAGGAGAGAGTCAACTATTGGATTCCATTCCTAAAAGGTAATAGTATCACCAGGAAGCACCACTTCAAAAAACTCAGTATCTACTCGTCAAATGTCCCCTGGGCCCATGTTGCCTGGGGGCGTAGAAGAGAAATAATATGAAGCAGTATAAATTCCTAGGAACTTTAGCGAATATACATATTTTTAGAGACGAGTGGGCTCAAATATTTCATCATATTCTATTGAGAAACTTGTTTCGCATGTTCAATGTTATGGTGTTTTGTTTTGTTTTTTCTTTGTCTTTAGTTATAACTTGAACATGTACCCACCTCTATATCAGCATAGTGTGTTTCAGGACAATTATTTTTATCTGCCTCTGCTTCTGATGTATTTTGGCATTAGCCTTTTTATTTGTTCATCTTTTTGACCTTATATCCTGAGATTAACATAGCTAACAGAATATGGGAAGTAACTAACATAACTGTTATATTTTTTCCTGAGTGAATTATTTTTTTTTTTAAAAAAGGCTTTTTTAAATTAGATAAATATTATATACATTCTCCCATGACTCCTTCTATTGCATATAATGGGCAAACTTCCTAAAACATATTCACAATTTTTTTCCAGCCTGATAATTCTTGTTGTTTGAAAGCTTTCTTTCTCATCTTTTCCATCATAAGTAATTGTTATATTGTCCCTCTTATCTTAAGCTTATTGTCATTGGCATTTTTCTACTGAAATGTCTCAGAATCTTTTTTTACCCTAAGGGCAATTAATTATTGTTCCATATATGTTATATGTTTTATTTCCTTTTATCAGAGTGTCTTGAGTTTATGCAGACAATAAAGAATGCTTTGATTAGATTCATAGTGTTTTGTGCTATAGAAGGCAGACAGAAGAGAAGATGCATGTGGGTCTGTACAGTGAACATTTACTGTGACCTCACTTTCTGTTATCAACTCTTGACTGGATTTTTTTTTTTTTTTTTTTTTAATATCAGCTAGGAAAGTTTGGCAAATAGCCAAATTTAAAATCATGATCATAAAAAAAAGAACTTCATTTCCAAAGTTAAATAGTCCAGACATCAGCTTCAGTTAGCCTGTTAATTTTGAAAAAAATACAGTCTTATTAGTCTCCTTAACTTTCATATAATCATTCTTACGGGGTTTACTCTATGAATCCCAGAGAGATAACTGCTTTCCTTCTGCCTGAATACTTGAAATGGTAGACTTCACTGACTGAAAAGTTTTCTTTATAATCTTGAATATTCCACGTTGCCTTCTTCTAAGTTCTACCATTGACTCCTAATTTTAATGGATAATAAAGAGTTAGTACACCTAAATAGGAGAGTACTTCAAAGTAATGAACATAGCTTTGATGTTCTCCCTGGTTTCTTGTTTCCGTATTATACATCCACATTTCCAGAGTACCTTCTTTTGAATATCAGCTGGTTCATTTCAAAAGATCTTTGCTAAAATTAAAGATTCTTATCCCAGTGAGATCCTACTACTACAAGGTACAATGAAAGAATTTCATTTTTTATTTGAGGCACAATGTTTTAATTAATGAAATCCACAGTTTTCTTTTCTTTTTTTTTTGGCCTACATTACGTTACATTATCCTATGCTGAGTTACTTTTCTAAACCACTTAAGTATTTTCTCAATAGATGGTGGATAAATAAGTTCTTTCTTATTCTATTCTGCAAACAAATTTTAAAAATAAAATCATCCATATTCCCACTACCAAGAAATAACCTCTTTAAGAGAACTCATGTTTTCTTCTTTTCATATAGTACCTATTTCATTTCATTGTGGTTTTATTACACTAATTTAGTTTTGAGTGAATCAACATCCCTCTTCCAATTTTAGTGCAAATATCTTGGACAAAGTTCATTTAATTATTCTGTGCAAGGGATATGACCTGTGGCCTAAGCTAAGCTAAGCAGGTTATTCCTTCACCCTCACCACAAAGTTTAGTTCAGAAATGGGCCCATAAGAACCAGTATAACTCAAAACAGTTTTTCTATCTGAGCTCTCAGAAAATCAACCTATTATTTTTCCTATAGGTCATGAACAAGTGAGGATATAAGTCAGGCAGCACCTGATGTGGCCAGTTTGCAATCATGTGGGCCAATATCAAGAAAGCAGCATCTAAAAATAGAGAGATAAACCCCTGGGTCAAGCTGAACTCAAAGACAGTTTACTCTAGAACCATAGTTTTATAAACCAATAAATTCCCTTTATTACATGGTCTGTCACTTGTAAGAGCAAATCATTAGTGATAAACCACTACTTAAAATTTATGTCTTCCAGTCTCAATCCTGCTTAAAAATGTGTTAAATGCATACAGGCCAAATGCATTATTACAAAATTTTATGGCATCCCTATTCTAAATCTATAATGGGAACCAGCCTACCACAATTTTTATGTTCATGTCTTGACAGTGTGAGCTCTTGTGTCTGTCCTATTATGGGAGTGCTTACAGTATATTATAAATGTCTGTTTATTTACCTCTGTTCTAAGGTCTTTGAAAACAAGTATCAAGTCTTTTACATTGATCTATATCCAATATTTAGTAGATTTTTCTTGCAGATATTATGCACTTATTAAATATTTGTTGAGTAAATGAATGAAGAAAAATGTAATTTCTACAAGAAAAAGGAGAATCAGACTGATAGTATATCTTCTTTATTTCTTTCCTCCATGCTTATGCCTCTCTGCAATATAATCTCAAAGTAATTAGTGAAAAAAGAAAAGAGTGGGGAGAGGAAGGGAGAAAGGGAGGGAGAAAAGGAGGAAGAAAGAGAAAGACATTAAGGCAAACCACAGAGTTGAAAAAAATAAATGCAGTTTTCAAAGACAGTGAGCTTTATTTGGTGAACTTCCTACTGTCTATGCTCTATTACTGACTGGTGACCATGGCCAAGTTACGTAACTGCTCCAATCTTGGGTTTCCCTTTCCGTAAATAAGGTGGACATTATAATGTAGGCCTCAAGAGTTGTTTTAAGTATTAAATGAAAAAACAGAGAATAAGTTTAACTGTTATTGCTAGCACTTTAAATGCTCTTGATTAAAAAGAATATATATAGGTACAATTTGCAAAGTTACTTGGAAATCTGCTTTTGATATCCTTAGAGAGGCTGGAATTGAGGAAAATATTGTTTTGATGTTTTTAAACTTTACTTTAGAAAAATCTTGTAGATTTTCGTACATATAATAAAATTATTTTACACCTATATGCTTAAATGTTTATCTCAGATCACGAGGAAAACTCAGGCTACATTATTCCCCAACAAATTGGTCAAAATCCTCTTATATTTTCAAATTTAAAAAATAAATTGTTTCTAAGTCACATCTTACTTCCTGTATCATTCTCTGTAATCTCATTAAAATTTAATTTAAGATGTTTGCAAGAGATCACTTTGTTTTAATATTAAATTTTTTCTTCAGAAAATAATTCATTCTGAATATAAACTTCAATTAAAAATAATTTATCTAATATGGGTACATTAAATACTTAAAATATTGATATGTCAATATATGCAGAAGAGAAATATTTATAACCTATTTACTGATTCTTCCCCATATATATTTTAATTCTTCCTATTGAAAGTACTTCACAAAGTCCAACACAACTCTATCATATTCAAGTTTAGGGTTGATTTTGTTTCTGTTCTCAGTGGAAGGGTAGTCCTGATTCTTCATAACAAACATTAAAAGGATTTAAAATAGTCGCTTGTATACTACATCTTTTTTTTCCAAGCCAAAACAATGTCTAATATAAACTTTTTCCCTTTTTGAGTTTTCAAATGTATTTTAAAATTCTTTTTTAAACCAAAATGCTTTTACCTAATTTTTGCATTGAGTCCAAACACAGTTTTATATTGTTCACACCAAAAGCTAGATCCCAAGCATATCATGATGTTAATTCTTTCTCACCTTCTCTGAAGCAGTTTAGCTTCTATTAGGCTAATACAGATGTGATTTAAGAGGTAATCAATGATATCATATTAAGTAGCAAGTCAGTACATTTTTCTAAATTGTTCCTTTACAAAATCCCTTACCCTTAAGAGAATAAGCAATCATGCCGTATGTGATCTCTATGATTACGAAACACTTGAAAATATTTTCTCTTGCCTTCAAAGCAATTCAAGCACTGTAAATGTCTTTAATATAGTCAAGCTGCCATTATCTGAACTCAGACTTGCAACCTAATCTGTCTGGGAACAAAAAGCTAATTTGAAAGTAATCTATTGTTACTCTATAATTATTGACCACCCTTAAGTCAAAGCTGGGAGTATCGATTAGATCAGATTCTATTTGTGCCAGATTTCCAATTATTTATCTGTCTGAACATTTTTAAAATATAATTTTATCTAAAACATACATTAATGTAATTACCACAATATCACTCAAAATTGTGTGAAGTATTTGTATTTTATAACCTGATATTGACTGGTAGAGTACTACAAAATACATAAAACTAGACAGAATGATGCCATGACTGACATCAGGACCTGATGCAATGACAGCCTACCTCCTACCCTAGCCCTGACCAATCAGTAGAGCCCACAGCCCTCAATTTTTTAACTACTAATGAGTCTTCTCCTATATAACTTATCCCCTAGACCCAACCCCTAGGTCACAGACCAGTACTGGTCTGTGGCCTGTTAGGAACCAGGCCACACAGCAGGAGGTGAGCAGTGCGCCAGTGAGCGAAGATTCATCTGTATTTACAGCCACTCCTCAGCACTAGCATTAACGCTTCAGGTTCACCTCAGATCATCAGGCATTAGATTCTTATAGGAGCATCGGTTCCTGGTGCCAAAAAGGTTGGGGACCACTGCCCTAGAGACTTTCAAGAATTCAAGTCTTTGAATGCTAGCTCCCCTATGTCTCTGGGCTTGGCACCATTTCCTTAAATAAACCTCTACTTTCTTTGCTGGAAACTCTTGTCAATGTCTTTTTTTTTGATATTGACACATGCAGGCAAAATAAACCCCTTAAGTTCAATAACAAAAATACAAATTGGTCATTTTTTAACTATTAGAATCTTATCAAGCACTAATAAAATTATTTCTTCAGAGACATCACCTTGTGAAATAAAGAGAGAAACAATATCCATGTTTCTTTTATCTACAGTTTATGTAAAGAACAACGTAAACTACACTTAAGTGTGACTTACGAGTACTATAGATTGACAAATTTTATCTTGTTGCTAGATTGAGCCATCTTTTTCAACTTTTGGGGGGACTCCTCAATGATAGATTAGTCACTGTCCACTGAGAACAAAAAGCTTTTTGTTCCCAGACATTCATGCCATCAAAAACCATCTCTGATTATGTGAAGTTTATGTTCTAAGACATTTCTGAAATTATCTTTGTTGTAGATACCGTGGTAGCCTCTTTCAACTTCCATTCTATCCTTCTTTCTTTTTCCTTTGGAAAAATCGGAATGCCGAAAACCTGCATCATCCAGA
Source organism: Pteropus vampyrus (assembly GCF_000151845.1). Taxonomy (NCBI): domain Eukaryota; kingdom Metazoa; phylum Chordata; class Mammalia; order Chiroptera; family Pteropodidae; genus Pteropus; species Pteropus vampyrus. The sequence goes on along the minus strand of NW_011888824.1, from coordinate 7,191,164 downwards.
CTCACTTGTAGCATATTTAATTCCATCAAATAAATGCACCTACAGAAGATTGAAAAGCAGAAATGCTCTGGCAAACAAGGTCACTTTGATGTGAGTAAATGGCCGAGGCTGGGTGGCCTCATCATTTCCAGTGGATAGTCTGTGAGTGTGAAGAGGAGGCTGTGGAGGAAGTTTTATTGGTAACAAGTCAGACATGAGTTACAGAATTGAACAAAGGAACAGAGGGCCAGCCTGGAGACTATCCAAAGAACACCCTATTGGTAGTTTGAGAATCCTTCCTGCATCCCCAGAGACAAAGGACAGGAGGGCCAAAATCTTCAGTGGTTTAATTTGGCCACAGACACTTGCACAGAAGGTACTACCCTAACCTGCCCACAGCCTAAGCCTCATTGTACCATCATTATAATACCATGTTTATGCCTGGAAGTTCATGAATCTAATTATAACAGATTGAATTCTGGGTAAAGTATATACGCACTAGGCAAACTGTTATATAGCTGCCAGCTGTCAGTCAAGGTAACCTCACTTCCAATCATCTAGGACCTCCCATCATGGCCCAAATACAAACAGACCTTCCCACTTCTGGGTGGTTAAAACTCTTTGCTGAAAACCTGCTTCTTCCGTGAGGCATACTCTGTCTTATCTCTCCACCTCCCAAGTTCCTTAGCATGGCCCATTTCCCTCTAAAATGTACTTTCAATAAATCTTACTTTTTCTAAATCTCGCTGAACTGTAATTCTTTGCTGTGTTGGCAGGGAAGAACCGAGGGACACCAAACCACTGTCCTCCCCCATGCCACTGGGGCGATGCCGAATTTCACATCACCCCAGTAGTAACAGTTTTGATGAATGAAACAGCTTCCTGACCACTGATGTGCTGTGGTACTCAATAATCCAGTAGCAGCCAGTAAATTTCAATTCTTCTAGTCCTTCCAACAATTTTGTGTGTATCCAGTTCCCTATATAGAAACCCTTACGTTTGTACTAAGTAGAGTAGTTTATATATCTGGCACTGAATTCTGCTGCACACATAGGGAGATGTTTTTTTAACAGTGTGTATTTCCATTCTTAATTGCTTTTATTTCCATTTTATTTCTTCAGACTGAAACGTACCTCATAACATTGTAAAATATTCAGGTGGTTTTTTTTGTTTTTTGTTTTTTGTTTTTTTCCATTTCATACAATGTTTTTAAGTAGCAGATATTTGTAATTTTTTTCTTCCATGGATAATTTCAAATATACACAAGAGATTATCATAATAAACTCTGATGCACCGTTTACCCAGTTTCAACCATTATTAATTGGTGGGGTGGAATTTTTTTATGTTGTAAAAACCCTATCCACTGGTCCTTAACATAGATCATTATTAGCAACATTTGATTTACCAGTTTCATGCACTAGGGGCTTATTTATCACAAAATTGAATTTAAGCCTTAATAATAATAATGAAATATAAATGTAATAAAATAAAATCATATAAATAAATGTATATGTTATAGCAACATAGTTAATGAAAACTTAATATAAATATGATAATATATCATGATAAAATCCATATATTAAATAAATATCTGGCATATCTTATGCCTTATAAATTTGCTACTATTTAGGGTTAGAGTAATGATATTATATGCTTTGCCATATTTCTCTGACTATTTTAGGAAGAAATGACATATGTGCCCCCAGCTCTTCAAAATTTCAGGTCATTTTTAATTTCTCTCATTACCTCAAGAAATTTTTACTACTTCCATAACGTTTCAAACTGGCTTCTTTTAAACCATATTTTTCTTGCATGAAAATATATTGAGAGAATTATTAAACACTAAAAAGAGATACAAGTTAAAAACCAGCACTAATTGAATCTGTCTCTCACACACGCACACACAATTTTGAATATTTGGGGACAAAGAGCTTATAAACAAATCATTTATGTATATTTCATCAGAAAATTAAGATTTGTAAGACCCAATTGGATTTTGTGTATTCAAAAGTAAAAATGACAAATAAAACTGGTTCCAAGAAGGACAAACTCGTTTTTCAACACAAGCTGAGCATCCCTTCCCAGATGTGCTAAGCAATCGCCCATTTTGGTTTCTGCCTCAGTGGATGAGCACTGGCCTTACAGGAAGTGATAATGGCATAATCAGGTCTCCCGTCAGTAGTGCACAATCTCACTTTGACATGACTGCTGGGTTAATAACACAGGTCTCCCAGTTACACAGAAATATCAGATTTTCCTATCACTCACTGCAAATAAATGCATTTTGCCTTTCTCCTCGAAAACCAAAGCTAAAACAAAACAACCAACATAAACACACACCATTGAGTATTTTTTCTGATTTTGCATGCATCTGACAAATATGTATGATTGAAGATTATAATTCAAAATTTCCTTGTATAAATACTTTAGTAAAACTGAAAGCCCAGGAAGAAAATCCTTGTTTTTCTTGCATCTAATCATGTGACTGTTATACACTGACCCAAGCAACCAGATTCTCAGTATTGTCATTTGATCAAAACTTTCTCTATCTTATGATTATATATATATTCATGAATATATATATTTATACTTATGAATATATATATATTCATCAGGGAAATGAAGAACATTTTAAGTAAAACAAAATGAATAAATATTCAATATTGAAAAAAGACTACAATAATATCCTTAATAATAAAAATTTAAATGCAAAGTAATTGGTAATCAACTCTCAGATCCACAGAACACCTGGTTATCTCTTCCTGGACATTTCATGAAGCATGCAATCATGCAAGTCAATGTTTTACATTTTTTTTTATCCCACTTATAGCATGATGTCAGAGATTTCCTGTAATTCCTATTTGCTACTTACTAAGAGTAATATCTAGTTTGACATCCTATGGTCTTCTTTTTCAAGATTCTTTACCATCACCTTTTTTCCCCCATCCCTATGCTATGCTATTACTTTGTAGGAAATGAAGGATTTTCACTGATGCCATCCAGCCTGGCCAGCTCTCCTCATACAATATCTACCTTGAAACTCTCCCTTCAACCTCTCCCTCATGCAAGCTTACCTACTGACTTATTTTCTAGGACACTGCTTTCAGCTTATTATTGTGCAGGGAAGATCTGGAAAGCTCATTCACTTTAAGTATTAATAGCCGAGAGGAATTAGTCTGTTACCCTATATACATAGGCCCTAAGAGATTTGCATTTTAATAGAGGACAATTCCTTTATAACTCAAAGGAGTGGACTATCTCTAATGGTGGAATTGCAAGCATTGTTGACACTAGTGGAGGAAATATTTGGGATGAAAACACTTATCACCAAACCATAATACTTGAGATGACTATATTTTTTTGCTACCTAAGCTTAAGTTTAACCTGAATAGCAGCCAATATATATTCAAGTTTGAACAAGAATAAAAGTAGAATTAAATTTAAAGCAAAAATCGAAACTGTTGAATAACCCTATTTTTTAATAAGATGCATGATTTCCTCTCAGCTTCTTATATTTGCAGAGTGGTGTTATTCTATGCAGTTCTTCTCAATTTTATTATATCTTCACTAAGATGGCCTAAATTTCCCCTAAGCTTCTCTATATTTAAGACATCTTTCATCCTGATTTTAGGCGCTTGCCCTCCCTTTTCTTAGAATATTTACTTTAGAAAACTTGTAATTATAAATTCTTTCTATTCTCCTTTGAGATATAAATCTTTTTTAAAAAGTCTTTTCAATTTTATAACCCAAAAATGTCTTTCTCAAGGACCTGAAAGTTACTTTTAAAATGTAATCATCAAGAAACATAGTACCTCTACTTCCTAGTTTCTGTGGGAGGGTAAGAATTTAACCCCTTTGGGTCCCTTGCTCCAAGTTATAAAATTACACTCCTGTCATAAAGAAAGAGAAAGTTCACTTTTGCTTTGAATAAGGCCAGTTAGCAAACAGAGATGGCCTATAATCCTCCCATCCCATTTCAGATCTTATAATTCTCCTGCTTTTTGTTTCAGTGGAACTGAGTTCAAAATGAGTTCTGGTCTCTTGCCCCTATCGTAATAGCATTGAGTAAATTCTTCCTTGCCTGTTTAACTTTACTCGGCACCATTTTTTTTTTTTTTTTTTGGTAGTCTGTACATGGACAGATTTAAATACCTATATCCAATTTGTTTACTTTGGCCCAAGATTCTTTTAAAATTCCTGAAGCAAATATCCTGAACATAATCTGACTAAGGAAATAAAGGAAGTACAATACCTTTTTTTTTCACATCAGTGGTAGTTTCCTTCTCAGTTTTCTTTTTGACATCTTCTTTTTCTGGTAGTAAAATGAGAAAATTATAAGCCCCTATCTGTTTAATTATTATAAATTAGGGCACACACATGATTATCGTTAAGTCATCCAATTGGTCTTGAATAGAATAATCCTAAATCAGAACCATAAATCATGTTAAACATGCATGAACTGGCACCTTCATACCAGAATAGCAGTTTTGGTGTGCTTTTTCTTCAAGAAAGAAGCAAATTTTTGTTTTGCTAAGGTCACAAAAGTCTTTCATGACAATGAAAACATTAAATGTCATTGTTAATTATGGTAGAAGTCAATAGTTTTTCTAAAGCATTTAAAAAGTAATATATTGAATGTCTCCTGAGCTATAAGGCAACTGGAAACATGTCAGAAATTCAGAAATCTGTAATGCTTACTTGGAAATTCAGATGCATTATATGAAAACAACAATCTAAAAAGAAAAAAAAAATAGCAAACCAACCAACTAGTTTCTTCTTTATACATTAAATAATTTGTTCTTTGGAAAGACACATTTTACTAAGCTGAATGAATTGATAGCATATTCATATATATTCATATATAGCCAAGTAAAGTACTGAATTAGAATTAAACAGCTACTCCTAAGAAAGAAAAAATAATCAATCAATAACAATTTTTAAAAAGTGTTTAGGCTCAAATTTTCTTTTTAAAATTTTATTAATTTCAACTTTATTTGGAATATTTATAAGTCTCAAGAGTGTGTGTTACTAATAGTAATAATAAGATTAAGGGAATTTCTTTCTTAGAAAACAATAGCTTTATGACTTTGCCAGTAGTGTTTTAAATGGATACTAATAGATTTATGTGTTCAATGGTTTTTAAAAAACTTACCTTTCTTTTTTGTTTCAGAAGTCACCTTCCTCTCAACTTTCTTCTTTTCCCCTTCTTTTTCTAGAGAAGAAATTTAAAATATTTTCTTTAGGAAAATTTTATACTAAAAAACGAGATTGGAATGAAGGATTACTGTTAAGTCGACTCTGCCTCCAGATAGCTTTTTGACTTTGAGCAAGTGATTTAACCTTACTAAGTCTATTTTTCTTACTTGTAAGATAATAGTATCTCCCTCCAATTAGAAAATATTTACAAGGCACTCTGTATAGTATATGGCTCATAGTAAACACATAAAACTGTCAGCTGCTAATATTGTTTACAGCTAAAAAAACGTAATAGTTTCAGTTTTCTGGACCAAACAATTGTCTAGTGCCTAAAGTGAAACATACATATATATACTTTTATATATAATGAACATAAATATATATAAATATATTTCCTGAAGAAAGATACTATAAGTAAGCTAAATAATTTTTTATTTTGTTTTTATCTGTTCAATTTCGTTAGAAATAATGCACTAGGCCATTAACGATATCTCTTTTCGACTTAATTGTTTTTTCAAATCTGCCTCTTGTCAATAGGCATTTGGGGCCTGGTGACATTTGTCTGGCAGTGGGTTGAGGACATAACTTCCACTGCCCTTTCTGAGTGGTTGTATCAGCGAGGGTGCTCAGACTATCTTTGCACCCAGTGGTTGCAGTAGGTCTGGATGTCACATAAGAAAAGTATGTTTTGCCTGTAGACTTCATAAAAGATTTCTTTCAGAGATCAGAGAAAACTTTCATCTGAGAGGCAGATGAACCCTCGAATGCCCAGCCATAGCCATGTAACAACTGGACATTCCTGGATATTTTTCTGGTAAGTGTACTCATTTCATTTCAAATAACAAAGCCATGTAAAAGTACAGAGATGTCGAAATGGAATATTCAGTGCTTTTATGTTTGAGGCAGCTATAAGTACATTAATTTTGAAAATCAACTGATTTTTATCTTAATTTAGTAGTGTTATTTACCTTGTATTTGAAATAACTTTCTCTTTGTCATTTGTTTCTCATTTCAAGTATAGATTTTCATTACCCAGAACTATTAAGAGATTGTTACTATGCTGAAGAAATTTAATGAGTAGTTCTAGTGCGAATGCTTAAGTTGTCTACTAATGACTGCATCTTATTAAATATTGGAATTAATTCATTCTCTTAGCTGTCTCTTTTTTACCTACAAGATCAAAGACAACACTTTCTTTCAGTGTTAGAAGTATAATTTATGAAGGACTTTTTTTCATGACTCCTAGAGATACTTTAGTGTCAAAGAGAGAAACATATTCACACTCTGTCTAAATGTACCATCACAGATTGCCCTATCAGAAGTAGAAAGTCAAGAAGTCATGTTTTGATAGTTTGAGAGTTAGAAATAAACCAATTGAATGCCACTTTGCCTTTTCCTAAAGGTTCATACATATTAAATATGCAAATCATGTTTAAAATTCTGAATAAAGATTCCTTTGATTTAAGTATCATTTCTTTCAGCTTCTCTGAAAGAAATATATAGGAGGGCATTTTCCATCTTACCAAAATAAATGCATATGCCAGATAATTGAATTGGCATTTGCTAAACATCATCTTCTGATGCCACCCACCAGAAAAGGGGTTAATTAACATACAAAGTACTTGTATTTCCTAGCTCATATCAAAATTCAATCTCATAGTCACAATAAGATTACAACTCAGTATCCAAGTCTCTGTTTTATCAAGTAGATGAATAAATATTTTATTTAAAAGTTGGGCCAATTAATGAACTTTACAAGTGAACCTCAGAAAGAAAATAGATGTTTGAGGCCATAAGATGGAAGACACTATTTTTAATTTTTTTTAAAAGAGCACTCTCTTGTGTAATATATTCTACCTTTAAATTAATATATCTGTAATTTTATTGTGATACAGTAGTCTTGCCTTAGTTCAGATTGAATTAATGCTTTCATTATATACTCTGCCTATGATTATGACCATACTCTGTGAGAGTCATGAACAAGAGCAGAAGTCCACAAAAAGCAGGTATAAATAATATACTTTAATAACATTTTTATGAATTAGACCTTTAAGCTGTCGTTACAAGACATACTTTCTGCATGGTGAATTCATTTAAAACATCAACTTCTGAAGATTCTGCATTTCTTCAAGCACTATTGTCTCTGTTCTCTAGGTGATTTGGCAGCAGTGGAATAGGTTTTTCATTTATAAAAGACACAACAATTTAATTATACCCTGCTTGGATATAAAAGTAACCCATGTTTCTTTTATGAAATCTTTCCTTTCTCTGACTTTTTTCTCTCTCAGCAGTCAAAAATACTCTTCCCTTTCTACTTAACTATGTACCTACTCATCTAATTTCCTCTTCACCCTCTCCTCTAATTGTTTGCTGTTTTGTTTGTAACAGTTCAAGAAGAGTCAGAACATTTAATATAATAGATTATCGTAGGATCCACAATTAAGTGTATCTATAGAATGTGAATTTATGAACATATTGCCTTTCTTTGGCAAAAGTGTCATAAGCCCTGAAATGATGATTTTCTCTGGCAGAGATCACAGAAAAGACTGGTGATCCTCTCCACAATGGTAGTTCTGAGCCACAAATATGTTATTAGCTTCTGCATAAATTAACATCAGATGAAAGAAAATTTAAAAGACTTACTTTTTGCTTTCTAAGGCCTTACAATGGGCTTTTCTCTTTTAAATGTTTTTATGCCATCTCAAAGCCAGAGAATGCACAATAGTTAATTATAATTGTAAAACTTTCTAAGATGCCTGTTCCTAGCAAAACGAGAAAACAAATGCAAATGTTCATTTTCATCTTATGTTTTGTTCCTCCCCTCTTTGCTTTTCTAGTGTAGCGATTATCCAAATTTTACATGTCTGATGGGTGCTTTTCTTCTAATCCTCTATGGCCAGAATTGATGCATTCTTGGTTCCAGTCAAGTAAATAAACACGTTTCTTTCCTAACAATGCGTTCCTGCATACTTTGTTACCGTCACCTAGTTTCTCTAGCGAGTCAGAGATTGGCTTGGAACTCTACTCACTACAGTGACCATGGAAAATTTTACATAAGTAGATAAGCTCAATTATACCAGTGGTTATTACAGTTCTTCATTGTTATCTACAGACGAGCATGGGGCAAAAGAGTCAGTGACTTTGGTCTGAATTCTGTCTTTAACCCCTTTTTTGGTTATGTGTGATATTAACAATGTGTTGTGATACGCTGGATTTCAATTTCCTCATTTGAACAATGGGACTAACCCTTTCTGACTTATTGTGAGGAATGGAAAAAACTGAGCTAAAGTGCCTGGACCAGAGTGGATGTTCGAAAAATAATGATAGCAACAACTAGCTATTACTATATGTTAGAAACAGTAAAAATATGATCATGTATAATATTCACTAATTTTTCTAGGTATGATATTTATTAAAATATTGAGTAAATGCACATTAATTCTTATTTCTCTGTATAGAGGGAAACTGTGTCTGGAATATTTTGTATTAAGAAACTTCAGGGAAAAAAGTACACGAGGAGAAATTAACATGTTGTGAAAGGGCGCAGTGCAGGAATGAAGACGTGGATTCTAGACTCATTTTTGCTATAGTTGATAGCCACTGCCTTATGCAACTGAGAGTAAATCTGACTTCCACCATAAAAGACAGGAGAATGAGTAGAGTGCATTTAAGTCTCTCTTGTTTATTCCTTCATTCTCCAAATGAAGTATGTATTATCTTGCATTTATTTCCTAATTTTTCTGGGAACAGTTGTAAATAGCTGTCGTATGTTCTCTGGCTTTGCTATGGCTTAAATTTTTTAAAGTTAGAGAAAAGTCCAATTTTAAGGCTTACGTGAATATGTATATATGCATATATTCATGTATATATGAACATGCATATATAATGTCAGGTGTTAATAAAGCTCAGAAAAAAAGTAAAGTTTGGTAGAGGATTAGAACATGAGTGGGTGGGAGATGGCATTGCTTTATTTTTTAAGGTGGAACAAGATTAAATCTTTCTGAATGGGTAACATTTGAAAAAAATCTTGAAAAAAAAGTGAAAGAGCTTTGGGCTATTAGAGAGAATTTTCTGGCAGAAGAAAAATATCTGCCAAGACCTTAAAATTGGAGCTTTCTAGATATATTTAGAAGAGCCTGGGGACCAATGTGACTGGAGCGAAAGTGCAGAAGGAGAGAAATAAGAGATGTGGCCAGAGGTAGAGCAGGGGCCAATCACTGAGAATAGTGTTGCTCATGGTGTGAGTTTTCCATTTTACTGTGAGTAAGATAAGAGACCACTGAGAAGTTACAAGCAAAGAAATTATATAATGACAAATTATATTTTAAGAGGAAATTTGACTGTTGCTAGGTGGTGTCAAGGACAACATTAAATTTTGTGATCATATCATAAGGAAGAAAACTAAGAAAGTAAAAGAATACAGTCCAAATACTTTTCTTTTTTTTCTTCCAAAAATTTCCTCTAAATTTTATTTGGAACTCTTGTACTATAGAACCACAGTAGGAGTACCTTACTTGACATTGTAATTAGGGTGCCATGACAGCAAAGCTCTCTAAATTTAGGACTTCACTTGAATTATCTGGAATAACTAGGCTGGTCTTTCAGAACCTGAATCTATTGTCTTTGCCTTGACTTTTCCTTTTAATGATAACTGAATTATTCTTAGAAGCCAGCTCTTCTCATTACCAGCTATTTAACAACAAACAATTCAAAACCAGCAACTCTATAGCACCTTTCAGTGATTACCCAGAGACTTTTACATGTGTAATTTATTCCCTTCATCAACAAATGTTTACTTAGCCTCATGTAAACTTTTCCAGTGTGTTTTTTCACAGGAGTGAGGAAAACATAAATGTAAGATTCTTTTCTAGTAGCTTTTCATTTTCTATATGTTATTTATAAATGATAACTTTTTCATATTTTTATCCATATGCTTTTCCTACATTTGTCTGTAGTTGCAAATGGATTATAAAAGTACTTCATTACATTTAAAACATCAAGAATGCCTAGAAACAGGAGAAATTGAGCTTTTTCTTTTTATGACTAAATGATTAATATTTAAAGAAAAAGTTTATCATTCATAATCAAAATATACTGTTGGAGTTTTTATTCTCCATCAAACCATCGCTCTATTTATTTCACTGTAACTTATTTATCAATAAAGATTTTTTTCCCCTCACCAAAAAAAAAAGATACTACTATTTTTATAATAGATTCTTGAGAATTTAGAACTTGATTTAGTAAATTAGACTCAATAGTTATTTTAAAATATAATTTGACTTTAAAATTACCAAAAGTTATTGGTGTATTGGGCATATTTATGTCTAATTCTCAATTGAGGTCAACTGACAGAAATAGCAAATAAATGTTTTATAAAGAAAAACTGGCACTTGTAAGCTAGAGCTTTGGAGGGACCTGGTTCTTTCTTATAAAATGCTTTATGAGAAAAATTTGCTGGCATAAGAAGGTTCCAATCAGAATTCTATAATAAGAAAGCTAATAATAGATCACATTTGCTCAGATTCACAAACCGTTTTATCCATAACTCCTCCTGGTCAAAATACAAGGGAAAAACTACTTGATACCAGCATAAAAGTTACAATAAAGTTCTGAGGCAGAAAGTTGGACCTGATCAAAAGAAGGCTCCTTTACTCTTCCTCAATTCTTGGGTGCCACCTCTTGAGCTCCAGAGTAAAAACTTATTGCTACTGGCCCTTCAAATTAGACAGACTTCATTAGCTATATTGCCATATGTGTAGTAGAAGAAAAATAAAACTTCTGTCTTATGTATGTTGGTCAATAGGAAAACGATAATTGGAAATTAAACCTAACATAACCAGACAGAAAAGTTCTAGTTTGGCGATATTTCTTATGAAATACAGTCAATGTCTACTAAAATGTATTTATATTTCATTAATCCTTGGGAAATTCCCATATTTTTTCAGTTTTCTATTTCTTCACATTTTTTTTTAATTGACTCAACAGGCAGTTGTTAAGACTTAGCCTTCTTTTTCATGATACGAAGCTGAATTTTACTTATTCTAACATATTAACTCAAATATAACTGTGTTACCCCATACCTAGCTCTAGCACAATGCTGTAATCAAAAGAAATGAGTCAAAAATTCCAGAAATATTTGAAAATAAATTGAAATCTTTACTGAGCCTCTCAAATAGCTATTGTATGACCCAAAGCAAAACATTCTAAAGAGTCTCTCCTTTTCTTGAGTTTCCCAACCCTCCATCATCACAGCTGCTCCCTCAAAACCCTTCTGTCTCCCAAAAGTACCATTGAAAATTTACTCTAGCTCATGATGGCTCTCCTATTTTCTTCTCGTGACTTATCTTTTTATTTTCCCGATCTTATGATTCTTTTCTTGGGAGTAATTTTTTTTATTTGAACATGAATTAATTTAATTCTCTGGGCTCCTTCCAATGCTTGTTCACCCTGCATATCTTGAGCAGAACATAAACACTCAGGAGTTGACCAGGCAAACACAGAATATTCCTTAGAAATTAAAGTGGGAGGACAAAAACTATGATTACATATGTTAATATTTATATCCTCATAACACATGTAAGTAATAATTTTAAAAAAATCTTTTACAAACCACTGAAACATGCAAGTTGAATATAGTCTACAGTTTAGTTAATAGTCTTTTATCAAAGTTAATTTCTTGGTCTTGGTAAGTGAATCATGGTTATGTAAAAATGTTAAGACTAGAGGAAGCTTGTTGAAGGGTGTACAAGAACTGTCTATATTATCTTTAAAACTTTTCTGTAAATTTAAAATCTTTTCAAAATAAAAAGTTTAACAACAACAACAACAACAAAATACTCAGAGGATTTTAGGACTCTAAACCAGAAGATTCATTTTCTTTTGGAAGTATTGATTAGTCCACTGTGTAACACAAAGGAAATGAAATAAATGAAGGGGAGAGGAATGAATGAAATAAAAGCCTCAAGTGTAATACAATTGTGTGAGAATAGACTTTTGAGATCATCCATTTCCAAAATATCACATTACAGATGAGAAAATTGAGTGTCTGAGAAGTTAAGAAACTAATACGAATTTCACAATAGGACCTCTAGAAACTGCTAACTCTTATTCTCTCATTTATATGTGGCAGAGATAAAATTTAGAGGCAGGAGTGGGACACCATGATCTTCCACTTGACAAATTTAAAGGTCCCTGGTCATCTCTCTGGAGTATTTGGCCCTGTTGTACTCCTTCTCATCCTTGAATTTCTAGTCTGTCTTCTGATGATGTTTGTGATGGTTAATTTTGGCTAAGTGATAGTAATAGTTGAGTTGCTTGGTCAAAGACCAGCCTAGATGTTGCTATGAAGGTATTTTTTAGAATTGATTAGCATTTAAATCAGAAGACTTTGAGTAAAGCAGATTATCTCCTATAATGCAGGTAGGCTTTATCTAACCAGTTGAAGGCCTTAAGAGAAAAGACTAAAGTCCTCCAAGGAAGAAGGAATTCTGCCTCCAGACTGCCTTTGCACTTGAGAATTAACATCAACTACTCCCTGGGTCTTGAGCCTTTCAGCACTCCCTACAAATTTCAGACTTTCCAGTTCCCAATCACATGATCGCATGAGACAATTCCTTAAACTCTCTCTCTATATATCTCTCTCTCTCCATCTGTGTGTGTGTGTGTGTGTGTGTGTGTGTACACATGCATTCTATTGGTTCTATTTCTCTGGAGAACCCATACTAAAACAATGTTGATCTTCACATTTCCCTTTGTTGGTGAGCTCCATGCATTGGACAACTTTGCTCACATTATGGTTGACCTGCACTTCAGTTATATTCAGAATTAAGCTTTATACAGCACAGGGTGTTTTTAAAATCATCTCTTTTTTGGGAACTTAATAAGTGTTACTGAGAACAGAAACATTTCTGTGATTAAAAAAATATGGGGATCACTGAGTTTAAAAATTAAACAGATTTTTTGTGTGTATAGAATTTCTTGGATCTTTTAATATACTAGTGTGCATTGTGAATGTCCATAAAGTACAACAAATTATGCTGACCAGAAGTATTTTATCATGAAAAAAATGTTTTCCTACCAACAATATTACAGAGCTTGAATTCTCCATAAGAAAATTCAGGAAATGCTGTGCTAAGGTTCAGCTTATGACTCTGACATCTGTCTCTCCCTCATTTGTAAACTCCAGACTCCTATATTCACTTGTCCACTAGGGCTGACCACTTGTGTGAATTGAGCTCAACATACTACCTGACATGTGGCAGAATCTTCATTTTCTCTCAAGGTCCAGTCTCTACTATAATCTTTATAGATTGCATTAACCAAGTTCCTTGCCCTGGATTCGAGTTAGTCTGGCTTATGGAAGCAACATCTAGAGATAATAGAGGAGGAGGAAAAGAGAGAGATGGGCATTTATTCTCTAACTTCCTTCTCAGTTCACTGAAAATATTACATACATCATTTTACAGAGTGTTGGTGGTGTGTTCCCCTATTGAAGGACATAGCTCTGATTAGCCATCTCTATCATACTTACAAGGCTTTTGG
>NW_011888824.1:7165859-7177398 GCF_000151845.1 Pteropus vampyrus | reverse complement strand
CTCCATGCATTGGACAACTTTGCTCACATTATGGTTGACCTGCACTTCAGTTATATTCAGAATTAAGCTTTATACAGCACAGGGTGTTTTTAAAATCATCTCTTTTTTGGGAACTTAATAAGTGTTACTGAGAACAGAAACATTTCTGTGATTAAAAAAATATGGGGATCACTGAGTTTAAAAATTAAACAGATTTTTTGTGTGTATAGAATTTCTTGGATCTTTTAATATACTAGTGTGCATTGTGAATGTCCATAAAGTACAACAAATTATGCTGACCAGAAGTATTTTATCATGAAAAAAATGTTTTCCTACCAACAATATTACAGAGCTTGAATTCTCCATAAGAAAATTCAGGAAATGCTGTGCTAAGGTTCAGCTTATGACTCTGACATCTGTCTCTCCCTCATTTGTAAACTCCAGACTCCTATATTCACTTGTCCACTAGGGCTGACCACTTGTGTGAATTGAGCTCAACATACTACCTGACATGTGGCAGAATCTTCATTTTCTCTCAAGGTCCAGTCTCTACTATAATCTTTATAGATTGCATTAACCAAGTTCCTTGCCCTGGATTCGAGTTAGTCTGGCTTATGGAAGCAACATCTAGAGATAATAGAGGAGGAGGAAAAGAGAGAGATGGGCATTTATTCTCTAACTTCCTTCTCAGTTCACTGAAAATATTACATACATCATTTTACAGAGTGTTGGTGGTGTGTTCCCCTATTGAAGGACATAGCTCTGATTAGCCATCTCTATCATACTTACAAGGCTTTTGGATTTGTAAACCACTTCATTTCACTGCCCTTTCAGGTCTAGGGCTTATAAAATCTTTCCGTTTTGCTAGCCCTGAGGTGCCTCACTATAACTCTACTCAAACCTTTATAAATACTACATTCACTAAACATTCTTAGTCATTTTGAGTGTGCCAGGGATCCTGATACACTCAGCAAGCCCAAAACTAAACTCATCACCATCTCCCAAAATAATGTTCTTATTCTTAATGCCATTCATTTCTCTAGGCCAGATAAGACTTTAGTACTTATGCTCAGCCCTAACTCTTAATTGCTAGTCTAAGGTAATGGAAATAGATTGAGCCCCAGTATAAGATACCTGGGTTCCAATTCTAATAACAGCAGGTCCTCAAATAGCATTGTTTTATTAAACAATGTTTTGTTTTAATATTGATGTGATGCCACAGAAATTTAACTCTTGTTTACATTAATTAGCCTATGGTACGTAAAACTGGTTTTGTTACGCACTGTTTCGCTTAAAGTTGCAGAGCCTATGGATGATTTAAGTGAGGACTTACTGTATATCACTGTTAGAGCTGTGTTATCTTAGGCAACTTACTTGGTTTCTCTGATCATTTCTGTAAAACGATGTAGATCATATTTGCCACTGGGAGTTGTTCTGAGTTTTAAACATGGTTGTTTAAAAGAAAAGTAGCATAAAATTTCCTTATGATCAATTATCTTTTAGGAGTCTACTTATTTGTCTTATTTCTAACACTCTAAACTCCACCCCTCATTCATCCACCCTTTCTATATAGCTGCCACAATGATCTAAAATGCAAATCTATTCTTACTGCTCTTCGTCTCAATTGCTTTAGCAGGCTTGTGCAGTCTGTGAGGAGGTGTAAAAGCTTTAGGGATGTGTAAAAAAAACATTCATAACATGACCCCAGTTTTGTATTAGGAAATTATATAGAGTTGCATGTATTCAGTCATTAGTGCAATTACCTTATTATCTTCTATAGAAACCAATTAAAAACTAATGATAAAAATTAATGGTTTACTATACATATAAGAGAAATTTCCTGATAGAAAAATGATAATAACAATGACTAATGGTTGAGTATCTAACTGCTCTAGAAAATGTGCTAAGGTGTTAAATACATTATTTCATTTAGTCATCTTTGCAACTTTCTAAGTTAAATATGTACTAAAAGTAGTTTGGTTTATATATTTTATCAGAAATAATAACTAAAGGCCAATTCCATTAAAAATCTCTGAAAGATATGAGTTTATTTAACCACAAAACAAAGAAAAATATTATATTAGCCTAAAGTTTAATAAAATTTATTGTGTCATAGAATTAATGGAATAAGAACTAAAGCCAAATTTCTATTTTATTATTTTATGTTTTTTGCTTCCCAGAATATATCTCACAGAAGAGCTAAGGTGATAAAGTACTTGGTTTAATAGAATTGTAAATAAAGCATTACCAGTTCCTGCCAAACTTCGTCCTCGGATGCATCATGTGGTAAGAAATTATCTAATGGTAAGTTTCTTGTAATGATTCTTTCTTCTCTGTACAAATTCTACCAACTTACTCTTCATGGCCCAATGCAAGGCTTGCAATTTCATGGCAAAACCTTACCTTGTTCATATCTCATCTTCCTTCTAACTTTGAATCTTTTAGGATCTGTACAATTCACTTTTGTACTTCAGTAAATATGCTTTATAATAATATGTGCTGCATAGAAACATGCTTGTTTGACATTTCTATCTAGGACATGACCACACCTTACACATCTGCAGCAGCTACTTAACCACTATGGAAAAACAAAGAAAAAAAAAGCTTGAAATATCTGTGTGTGAAAGCAGAGAGAAACTTCAGAAACCATTTAAGTTCAGTCCTTACCATTTACAGGTAAAGAAATGGAGGTTCAAGAAATCAGTTGATTTATCAAAGATCACACAATTGATTAATGTCAAAGCTGAGATTAGAAGCCAGGTCCTTGGTCTTTGCTCTAGAGTATTAGTATTACAACAGCAATACTAATTACCTGTTGCATATTTATTCAAGAAGATAATAAGGTATACAGTATTTATTCACCTTAGTATATTCTACTTTATTGATGCAAATTATATATTTGCAATGGAATATTAAATGTAATTTAAATATAAGATAAATACTGAATAAGAGATCACTTAACTTCTTCCTTTCACATCTTTGCCGCAATAGATGAATTGTGGTAATTTTATACTAAGTGTTCAGTAATTACATGTGGACGGAAGTCTTCAATTCTTCAGAGATCAATAACAGAAAAATGTGTTGTTGGAGGTCAAGGAGGTATTTTGTGCTGAGCAGAAGAATAAAAAAATTCTGGCATTGTTGATTAAAAATAATGGGATCATATCTGGTAATATTGCTTGCACGAAGATTTTATAAAGCAGCTCTATGTGTGTGTGTGTGTGTGTGTGTGTGTGTTTGCGTGTGTGTGTGTGTGTGTGTTTGCATGTGTGTTTGCGTGTGTGTGTGTGTGTTTGTGTGTGTGTGTGTGTGTGTGCATGTGTGCATGTGTGATTGAAAAGGGGGTGCAAAATGTTTCCTAAATCTGTCCTGTTTAACCACTCAGGATTCTGAGGGCAATAAGGGGCTAATCTCTCCTAAGTAACACAGTTCTGACAAACATTTAATAATAAAACAGTTCTCATGCTAAGGGTTAAAACCACCTGTAATGTCAATGTATAAGGTGCCATTTGATGTTGGGAAGGCAGGGGGGACACATAGCTCTGCTCTGTTTGTGGAATAAATGAATAACTACAGTGACTCTTTGAACCTGCAGGACTTTCGGCCCCGTGAGAGCTTCCACTAGACAAGGGAATTAATTCCTTCACAAAATGTAATACTTTTTCAAAAGATTATGAAAATTAATATTATATCGAAGTTAGGAAGTCAATTACAATTAGGTTATGCCTATAATTAAATGCAAATTGACAACAACCACAATGATTGCATGAGGTGGTCATTATATAAAGATCTTTTTAAACGCTATTATAGCATTCTTTGTCTGGCCAAATATATTCTAAAAAATATAATGAGAGTCAAAGAAAACAACTGGTTTAATATATGATTAGTCTTTATAGCCAAAGATTCAAAGCAATAAAAGTTCATTATGGTGTACAAAGTGTGTGATGTGGGAGAGGAATGAAATTCAAGGAAGGCAAGACAGAATTTCAAGGCATTACATAAGCAGCCTGGAATAAGAGGTGTACCAATACATTGCAGAATGAAGTGAGTGCTATTTGAAACTTATTTTTTTTAAGTGCTGTGAAAGCACAAAATGATCTTTTAAGGGCTTCACAGATGTATAGAGTGTTTTTACCCATAACAAGGTCCATGGTATTTTTAGATTTCTACTGATAAAATTCTAAATTATTTGCAATCTCCTGTGAACAAACTTAATACTCTAGTCTATATATAAATTCTGCTTTTTTAAAACATTAAAATGAAAACTATGTTTACGCTCCTACATTTTGACCTGTTATAACTGTACTCCTCAAATCAAACAGCATATGTTAGTGTCACATGTTAAGTTCCTTTTCATATAATGCCATTTTCTTGCGACTTGGTCCTAAGAAAATTCCAGACTAAAATAGTGCATCAAGGACTGTGCATAATCAGCCTCACTAAAAACAGCTTGATTAATACTAAATATGTCCTAGTTCCTAATCAATTATGTTAATGGTGTCGCAGGCAGAACATCTGCAAGCCCTGACAAAGCCCATGATCTCAGCATTGCCTGATAAGCGGACTCCTCAAGGAGCTGCTCAGTGCCAGCCTCCTCAGTGCAAGGACTACCTTAAAAGCCTTACAATCCTGCATCTTTGTTATGTTATTCACTTACACAGAGCATTGGGTTGCAGGGTAAAAAGTCAAATTAAATTGCTCTTTAAATGTAACAATAGAACCTAAGTGTCCCACTTAACAAATGACACCTACCATTTCAAATCACAGATTGATAGGCAAAATATTTGCTACTTGATCTTTTATGACCTCTGCTAAGAGATAAACTAGAGTCAAACACTTGAATAATCTGACTATCAAAATCTGTCTCAAATTGGGGGACTGGAGTTCCATGATTTATGTCCACCTCACAACAACAGAATTAGAATCTGATGAAACTTAAGGAGACACTATTATTTATAGGCTATCTCTTGTCCTGTGAACACTTGGACTGTGAGATAGTCACTTGTCAGTTTTGTGACACATTATATCAAGTCACATAAGCTATTATAGTCCAAATGCCAAAAGAAATATAACTCTTCTCTCTCTCTCTCCTCTCTCTTTTTTGAACTGGGTTCTATAAATTTAGGAAAAAATTATTTACTAGCTAGGTAAATTAGACACAATAGTAGCCAGTGATGAGATTACTCAGTTTTTGTTGTTTTGTTACCTTCAGTATAAACTCAGTTATATTTGAGTCTAGTTAAGAAAGTTTTGAAAATATTTAAGTCCTATCAATTACAAGCATGTACAGATGTTGTAAGTTTGGAATTTACGCCTTTAGAAAACCATATATGACAGAAATGAAAGAGTCAGAATCATTGTTTACTCAAAAACAAGTACTTAAACAACTCTAATTTATGAGGTAAATATTTAAGCTGCTTTATTTACATATTAATTAAACTTAGAGTTTACCAAATGCTACGGACTGAATTGTGTCCCTTCGCAATCTATGTGTTGAAGCCTTAACCCCCATGTGACTGTATTAGAGACAGAGCCTTTAAGAAGTGATTAAACTTAAACAAGATCATAAAGATGGAATTCTGATCCTATAGAACTGGTGTCCTTCTAAGAAAAGGGACAGTGGAGCTCTCTCCCTACCATGTAAGAACACAATGAGGAGGAGGACATCTGCAGGCCAAGAAGTGGCTCTCTCTAGAACTCAACTGTGAAGGGATTCTGACCTTGGACTCCCAACCTCCAGAACCGTGAAAAAACAAATTTCTGTTGTTTAAGTCACCCAGTGTTTGGTATTTTGTTACAGTAGCCCATGTATACTAAAACACCAAGGTTGATCTGAATTTTTTTTGAAAAATTAATATATCAAGAAAAAATTGCCTTTATATAATTGTTACACACATAAAGTCTGGAGCCAAGTGAATGACTGGGTGAAGGAAAAGAGGAAGTCAATGGTGATAGTGGGAAGTTTGCCCTATCCAAGACAATAACCTTTAAAAAACATACATAAAAGACCTTTGTGGACCAAACAAAATATATCTACAGCTGAATTGAATAGGAGACAAAAATTTCAAACCATGAACTAGATCTGGACTGTTCTCTACATGTTCAAGAAGGATTGTTGATTTGAAATCTTGGAGTGAGCCATTACAAGATCATTGCATTAAATCATGGTCTTTAATGACCAAATTATTTTTTTATATTGGAATTGATACAGTACTGATTTACAGATCATATGGGATTTTTATTTAAAATTTGCAAATTCTAATTCATTCACTTCATATGGATGACCAAATCACAATATTTTACTTACTGTATAATAGGTTGTTATAATTTACAAGTATAATGTAATGTTTCTCCCATTCCCAGTGGCATTTCTCTTGCTTTCTTATAAGCATTTTTAGAATGCTTATGTAGTTGGCCTGAAACTTTTTCTTTTTCCCAGATAACTAGCAGTCAAAATGTCTTCAAAAGTGGCATTTCAATAATTCTAAAGGACATTTGGCCAATTACAGGTTATTCAGGTGACTAATACTAAATTAAAAGCATTTTTAGAAACATTCAGTTGCTCTCCACCTCCTTCCCAAATCATCTAGAGATTTGCTACTCAGATGTGGTCCTCTTCCAGCAACATCTGCAATCCTTGGGAACTTGGTAAAAATGTAGAATCTCAGCCCCTACCTCAGAACTACTAAATCAGAATCTGCATTTTCACAAGATCCCATGTGATCTGTGTGCACATGAAATTTTGAGAAGCATTGCTGGGGTACTCCTGACTAAAATTATGTTTTCATCCCAGAACTGCATGAGATCTAAAGCACAAAACTTTAAGCGTCAATTTTTAAAAACTGTTGACATCTCAGAAAACATGAACATATAACCCTCAAAATCAAATGGCATAGTAATAAAACGAAAAGTTCCCAGGGCATAGAACTAGAAATCCAAGGCTGGAATCCCAGTCCTACTCTTAATTAATTTAGCATAAGTAAGTAAACTGCAAGCCTGGGTTTTGTAATATCAAATGTAAAATGCATATAGGTATAGCAAATGTAATATTATAAATAAATGTGAGTCAAATAGAGCATAGCCATAGGCATGACGTGGTCAGGATCTAGCCAGACAAATGCAAAGAACATGTTGATGTCATAATATAACCTTGGGAAAACTTCTCCTGCCCACTACTCATATCCTTCTCTGGCTATTGAATTTGTAAAACATAAACGGATAGCCGAAAGTAATTCTATTTCAATGTTCTATGGGAAACTCTCTTGTCCCTGACTAAAGCCATCAGCATCCTGCTCTGCCTAACTGGGCCTGTTTTATATCAATGGATTTCCATCTTAGTTAATAGCACTGTTGTCCACCAGATACCTAATTCAGAAAGCTGGAGTCATTTTAATTCCTTCTTCTACCTCAGCACCTAGATCCAATCTGATACTTAGATCAGTTGCTACTCTTCCAAAATCTATTTCTAGTCCATCTATTTTTCTCCATCTACTACACTACTATTTACTTCAAGCTTTATAACTTGTTTTGACCACTCTTTTCCCAAGAGCCTGCAACCAATACCACCAGTCTACCTTGTAGGATGAGAGCTAAGTTGATATTTCTAAGTGAACATGTCTATTCCATTAATGAAAAACTCCTCACCTTCTACAGACAAAAATAAAAATTCCTTGGCCAAGAAGGAAATATGTGTATTTGTATGTGCACAAAATATCTCTGGAAAGAACTAAATTGGTTACCTGTAAGGAGAAGAACTGGGTAGTTGGTGGATAAGGCCAGGAGAAAAACTTTTTACCCTACGCTGTTTTTGTAACTTTTAAATTTTGAACCATGTAAATATATCAAAAATTTAAAAGAAAATAAAAGTTCCTCATCTGAGTGAAATAGCATGAGGTCAAAGATTTGCAAAAATGCAATCAGACAAAAAAGGAAGAAAGGAAAAGGAGAGAAGAGTTAGATAAGTAAGAATAGAAAACGTTGATAAATCAGCAGCCTGAGTATATTGGGGATTTATTTTAGTATTCAATATTTCATAATAAAACTTTAAAGATAAAAATAAATGTCAAGCTTGCCTATACAAGGTACTTCATGATCTGCCCTCTGCATGTCTTTGTATCAGCCTTCCCAAACTCTCTCCATGCTTTTTACCTTCTCTCCATGAAGAACTAATTACTTCTCTGGACCTTTCTTTCTCATCCCATGCCTTTGCATATGCCACTCCTTTTATTGTTAATGCTCTTTCCTTCCTTGGGTGAATAATGAACACCTCTTCCTGGGATTTCAATTTCACAGCCATCTCTGCCTTTTCTGTGATCCTCCTCACCTGTTCTAGCCAGAGCTATGCCCTTTCTTCTCTAACCTTTCACAGTACTTTGTACTAATTTATTTTTTGTTTCTTATTCCATTGTGGTGATCAGCATACCTCTTAAAATACAGCAACCAAGGACCCTCTTGGTGGCTCTGTGCTTTATAGAGCTGTTCTGGATCCTTCTCCAGCTACACTCTGCCCTGGTTCTAGGTGTCAGTGCGAGGATAGGGTGTGGCCACCTAGAATCCCTTCTCTCTTATACTCCAGATTCCGGGACCCTGATTTTTTCCCCCTAAACAGCCCTTACTCTGATGCCAGTGGCTGTGTGGGCCTCTTCCTGAATGAATTCTCTTAAGCGTGGTTACCCCTAGTCTCAAAGAGTGGCCAAAGCCAACAGGTAGCTGTTGAACAGAGTGAATACAACTTAGACAAGCCGATTGGTGTCCACATGTGTACACTGACAGTCCCTTTCAGTGTGGGACAGAGTAGGGTGGGAAGGGTGCTGTGGTGATCTGGGGGAGACCTCCATTTTTCTCTTGCAAAAACTAGTGGCGTACTTGGCTTTAATGATTTGCATTTTATATTGGGCTCTTCTTTAATTAGTTTTAATTTTCTATCTGTAAACTAAGTCTTGGTAGGGCATGAACTTTTTTCTATTAATCTCTGAATCTCCAGTACTTTGGACAATATCTAACATGATCCCATGGTCGGGATTTAATAAATAATAGTTGAAGGAATGAATGGAAACTTAATGAAAAGATGTTAAATGTCTAGCAAATTTAATTATGATAATACTTTCATCATCTAATTTTGCTAATCTTGGACATCATATTTTGAAGAATTACTTATTACTTGTAGTGTTAACTACTAATTCTATAAAGTACTTATGAGTTGGCATTTAAGTTGCCATTTCATCCTAACAATAACTCTGTGAACTCAGTACTATTCTTATCTCATTTTAAGGATGACGAAACTCATGAACAGTGAGTTTAAGTAACTTCCCAAATTTACACACCTAGTAAGAAGTAGAAATCAAATTCAAACCCAGAAATTCTGACACTAGAATCTTAAGACAATAAATTGATCAAGTGGTGGTAAAACTGCAAGAATCACAAGGCATATTCTGGTCCATTTGTCTCTATACTTTCTGGTTGATTTCCAGGGTACAAAGCTGGTCATTATTCTGGAAGCTGGTGGTCACCAATATAGAATCTTAAGAGGAAATTTTTGGTTTTCTAAGAAGGAGCAAACTGTAATTTCAGGAAAAGTAAACTGTAACTATGTAGTATATGTAGACATACTAAAACTATTTGAGAAAATATGGATTTTGTTGCTTTTATTATTTTGTTTTATTTCTCTACATTCTATTTTAACCATAATAGAGAAGATCTTTGGAAAAACTAAAATACTTGCCTTCAAGAGTAAGTAAGGCTGGAGTGGGTCTGGAAGCTTGTTCTGTTGGTAATGGAGGAGGTATGGCTGGGCTTTGTCCTGTACACACAATACAGAAATAGGTATTGAAAAAACAGTATTAAAAATTTAATATCCACAACTAAAATAGCTAAATCTGTCCCCAACATGCATAATTCATAATCTGAAGTATAAATTCATATTATTATGCAATAAGAAAATTGTTATTAGGTGAGATTTTTAAGTGGATACATACATAAGTTCAGCTCTCTTCAGAGCCATTTCTGGACATATTACTTTTCATAGATGTATACACAATGTTAAATTTAGCTAATGGACTTCATTAATTAAAAATCTACATGCAATCAAATAAAGCAATTTATTTTCAATATGCACTTAAATTATGGAAACTAAAATCACAGAAGCTGAGAGAAATCCTAATACATAGAAAAATCATTTTTTTTCATTGAACTAAAAATTCTCAAATGATATAATAAAACAATAAAAGAAGGTTAAAATGTATAGGACTTTTGATATCAAAAATTTTCTCCTGCCAAAATAAATGACCTGCAGTTAAGTAAATAATGGGCCAAAGGGAAAATATATTCAGTTTTATAGGACCTTGAATAGCTCCCTTAAGTCTCTGGGCTTATTATGAACTGTATAAAAACCCACAATCATTTCCGAGTGCTTCCTTATCCCAAGTGATTTTTTTTTAATTAACCAAAACCACCTAGGCCATGAACTGTAAACATTAACTAACATATGATTTCATATGAAATGCTTGCAATATGTTTTATCATTAATTTTCATTTCATGAACTCCTGCTCTTTCTTTTTTAATCCAGGAATCGACTTGGGTATATGCACCTTCTAAAATCTCACTGACAGCTAGATATTATCAAATGTCAGCAGATCTGCCTGCTTACTGGAAGTTTTCCATTTTTAGAATTCGTCAAAATCATTTCACCCTTGTGAATTGTGGATTACCAAGTGGAGTAATCAGAGGTGCACACACCACATTCTGGTGGTGGTGAGAAGGGAAGAACCCTAGGCCTGGACCGTCAAGCCAAAGAGAGGTTGGTCTGAATTGACTACAGGATTTCCTTCTAGTCATTGCAAACAATAGGTTGATGCATGAGCATGTTCAGGTATGTATAAAAGCAAAGCATATTGTTTCATAACATGCAGGCTGTATACGTAGAAAATATCAATTCAGATTATATTTTTCCCTCATGAGCACAAAGATTTAATAGAAATGATGCAATATGTAAGTTCCTTTTTTAATGAGCAAAGAAAAGTAAGGCTGGGAACACCAAAAAAAAAAGTTTGATCCACATTTTTCCCCCAGTTAAACATTTATATAGGGCTTACTATGTAACTGGAACAATCACAGTTTTGATAGATTGTCATTTAATCTTCACAAGAGTCTTAGGGTGTAAGTATAATTTTCATTTTATAGTTTGAAAACTGAGGCAAACAGAGGTTCAGGCCAGTCAGCTCCTAGGACATAGAACTAGATTTCCATGCAAGCACTAGATGTGAGATGCTTAAAGTTCCTCTCTGATTGTCTAAGATGAGCAAAGCATTGTCTTCTATAAGGGGGTCCATGGCTGCAGCTGGGAAGGGACAGAAAAGAGACACTTCCACCCTTTGTCCATCCTATTCGTAAGTCAGAAGGATGTCTACTTGGAGAGATTTATTCCCATGTCTTGCTTGAGAGCTGTTCTTGAAAAAATTTCTAAGGCGGGATAGCTTTAAAATCTAGTTTTAAAATCTAGGGAGAACCTAGGTTTAGGAAGAAGTCACTTAAATAACTAAAGCTTAAAGTACAAGTGGCTAT
>NW_011888824.1:7163689-7165809 GCF_000151845.1 Pteropus vampyrus | reverse complement strand
TAGATTTCCATGCAAGCACTAGATGTGAGATGCTTAAAGTTCCTCTCTGATTGTCTAAGATGAGCAAAGCATTGTCTTCTATAAGGGGGTCCATGACTGCAGCTGGGAAGGGACAGAAAAGAGACACTTCCACCCTTTGTCCATCCTATTCGTAAGTCAGAAGGATGTCTACTTGGAGAGATTCATTCCCATGTCTTGCTTGAGAGCTGTTCTTGAAAAAATATTTCTAAGGTGGGATAGCTTTAAAATCTAGTTTTAAAATCTAGGGAGAACCTAGGTTTAGGAAGAAGTCACTTAAATAACTAAAGCTTAAAGTACAAGTGGCTATAACTATAATTCAATTGCTTCTAAGTACTAAGGTTTTCAAAAATATCTTCATAGAATGCTGCCTGTTCAACTTAAGCTGCTTTCTCCTCTGTCAGATACTTCTAAGAACAGTTGTAAATGCATAGTAATAATCTTTTTATAGTCTTGATAAGCTCTTTAGAAATTTATTTTAAAATACATGAAATATTTTCCCTGGAAAATTATTTATAATTTACACTATAAAATACTCTTAGGTTTTCATGGAGGAACTATAAAGTTATTATGTTATTAAAAAAAATTAGTAAGCACTTATCATGCACCAGCACTGAAGAAGATCCATTAAACTCCATCCCTGCTTTCAAGAAGTTCCCAATACACTGGCTAAAACAGACTTACAGAGAGAACATTATAATGCAGTGTGATGAACGGAACTAATATATAGAGAGAGGACATTGCAGAATGATTCCTAGAGAAGATTAACTGCAACATGCGTTTTAAAGGCCTAAAAGAAGTTTGCCAGGTAAAGAAGAGAAGAATGGATTCTGGGCAGCAAGTATCTGGTAAAAAAAAAGAAAAAAAAAAATAGCCTAGATGACAAAATATGTAGAAGTATTAAAACAAGCAAACTGGTGCTTCTACAGCATAAAGTGCAATATCCAGCTTTTATCAGAAATTATCTAAAACTAAAATGGACTAAGTATGGTCACTAATATGGCTGACTGCATAGGCTGTAGATTCAGAAGAAAGTAGGGTCACAAGAAAAAAATGAAAGAAAAAGTCAGATGGCTGCCTGCCTCCATGGTGACAGTGACAGTTAGCCCTGGCAGGGGAATTATTAGTTTAGGACAAATTTTAGTTGTGCTAAGAGGCACCAAAACAAATCAGGCATATCATAGTTGAGCACAGCACATGACTTTCATGTTGACTTGTAGAAAAGTCTTCTTTTATATAATGCCAGAGAATGCTTTTGAAATCAGAAGCCATCATTTTATAAATGCATATATTATATGTAATATTTTATAATAATTACATCAATATAATATTATATCAATAGAATTTTATAATGAAAGCAATGTTGTTTAGTATAAAGACTTTATGTTTGGAATCAAATGGATGGAGTTTCAGCTCCATCCCTTATAGCCTTTGTGAATTCGAAAATCTCATGAGGATTCCAAGCCTAGGTTCATAAAATGAGGATAGTTTTTAGGGCTGTTATAAGAATTAAATAATAAAGCAACCAACATATAGTAAATACTCAAAATATCAATTCCTTTTCTATAGTATTTACGATTTATATTTCATCTATTCTTTAAGAAAACAAAGACATAAAAACAGATAAAATTTAAAATGACAGAAGTAGCAGAACTCATTTACAGGAAAAAGGATTATAATTTTATCAGCAGTATATGCCTTTGGAATTCCTGAGAATTGTTACTCTCTAAAGGAAAGATTTACATTGTTGAAATTTACAATGGAACTCTAAAGGTGCTCTTCATTTTACAAGCTATTACCTGAAAATCCCTCTGACATTCGAACATAGTGAATTGGCTTTATTTTTGTTCCTTGAATGATTTTGTCTGAATTATTTCCATAAACTTGAATGGCATATTTGTAAGCTGCCAATATTTTATTGTTCTGAGGTTTTTTTTTTTCTTTTTCTTTTTTTTTCCCTCTCAGAAGTCAGTTTGATTCTTTTGGGTTTAGTCAAATTCCCCTGGGGATAGTATACAGTGTACATTTCTTCTAATGATCTAAGTTACTGATGTTTTCTTTACTTTGCTAGAAATGATGCATAGAATTACTTAGAATCTCAA
>NW_011888824.1:7158935-7163334 GCF_000151845.1 Pteropus vampyrus | reverse complement strand
TAAAATGAGAAGATCAGAATTTAGTAAGAAAATCATAGCCAACTTTGTTAAAGCAATGATATTGCTTTTATACATTGAATAAAAGTTCCTAGACTATTTTTGTAACATGTAGAATATTTTTCATATGTAAAATTTAATAAGTACTAAAATTAAATAAAATATGGCTTTATATTTTAGGTTGACATGTGATTGTGTTAGTGTCCTTTATTAAAATAGGACACTTTGCACTTCAACATTCCTTACTTTGAGAGTCTCTTTCTCTTACCTTGTACTTTTGGACCATTTATAAAATGGAAGTAGGGAGGTATAGGTATTTGTTGTATCAATCTCTCCTTTTTCTACCCCACCTAATTAAAAAAAAATGTGAGATTTCACTTACATAATAAATCCAGGCTTACAGATTTGCCTTTGGAAAGAGAGTCTCAATAATAAGGAATCATCCAAAAAGTTCAGGAGTTTGTATGAAATGGGTACATCAAGGAGGCATATATTTTCTACTTGTGTATCACTAAATTCTACACATGCACTTTGCATTCTTGTACTTAATCTTGTGGATGGGGCATATAGAAAACCAACAATTTATCACTTAAGTGTCAGTTGTTTCAAGGTAAAATTTAAAAAAATAATGTCTCTTTTAGCTGGGTTGTGGTGTTTATGAATATAACAATACGAATAAAACTGCAGTGAAAATAGAGAAAGACCTGGTGTTATGGAGCTTACATCAGAGACAGAGGAGGCAGGAAGCTGATATTCTAGTGGAAAGAGACAAAGCATATCAACTAAATAAGTAAAATGGAAATAAGTATTTTATTAAAAATGTATCAAGGAAAGGTAATAACTGCTATTCAGAGTAGTGGGTGGCAATTTTAAATATATGGTCAACAAAAAAACATAGAAATTATAGATAGTGGATGGATTTAGAGTATATTTGGACTTAAATCCAGTAGGACTTTTTTATGAATTTGATATGGATAGTGAGAGAAAGAAATTAAGGATGACTGACAATTTACTTGAAGAAGTATAATACCCAGAAAATTTTCTATATACCTAGCTAGATACTGTTTATGGACTAGTGGCTTAGTCATTGTTGTCACTTGAATTATAATAGTTCTCAGGTTTGCCAGAGGACTTATATAAAGCACACTGAAGAAGAGGACATAGTTACTTTATTGGGATATTCCAATAAAATCTCATCAGTAGTTAATTCTCAAAATTTTTTTCATGATTTTATAAAAGTTTTAAGCAAATGGATTATTTAATATAAACTGGTTATGTGACCCTACTATAAGGATGTTTAAAACACCAAAAGCTTCGACTTCTTAGATCAAAGAGCATCCTCTAGGCCAAAATGTTTCACTGAAAAGGTTTCTTTGCTTCCTGAAAAAAGCTTCCCTAATATTTCCATGTGTTATTATATATTTGCATATTCACTTTGATGGAAAGCAAAAAGTAGCCAAATGTAAATTTCATACATTCTTTTGATTAAAAATGATAAGAGTAATATTACTGTTTTTTTCTCTTCATCTTCAATTTATGAAGTGAAAAAAAATTTCATAGAATGTCAACTATAGAAAAGAAATAAGATTGATGCAAGATCATATCATATCATTGTTCTATTTATTCTTATACCTCGATTATGACAGGATACCTCATGTCTGTGACTTAACAAAAATACATGCATAGAATCATAATCATAGAGTTTGGGGATGTGGAAGAGACATCTTTGAAAGCATCTATTCCAACACCCTAATTTTTTCAGATGGAAAAATATGATCTCTGGAAGGATAAGTGGCTTAAGCAAGGTTATGCATTGAGAACAGATCCAATTTAAAATTGAGGTTTTTTTTCACTCTCTTTTATTTTTCTATTTATTTAATACCTATTTACAAGGTCGAGAAAAAGTACAACTATTTTAACTATTATCACGCGTGACTCATAATCCTTGGAAAATCTGCAAATATTCACTTCCTAATATAAAGTTAGTTTTCTTCAGTGGCCATGTTCTGTTTAACCTTAATTAGATGCTAAATTGACCTCAATTAACCCATGAAAGAGGCTCAGTACTTTTAGACTAAATTCCTTACTATTTGACCTCATTGGCACAATTCTAGATACACCTTCAACTGGGATGTTTCTAAAACTTTTAGAATTACTATTTCATAAATTTTCTTAAATATGTTTTTTTCTAGTTATATTAACAATATCTCTTTCAGCACCACACCAAAACCATATTTGTACATAGGGCCAAAGGGAGACTCAAAAGATGGAAAATATAAATAAACAGGTGATGTGAATTCTGTTTCTCTTTTAGTACAAAGGTCAAAGCTGGTAGAAAAAGAGGTTAAGGCATTTTAGATGAACTAAAGTCTCAATTTGGAAAGCTAAAACTAAAAATTATCTCATGTACTCAGAATGCAAATATCCTACTTGCCATGGAGTCATCCAATGAATGTCAAATATATATGGGTTTCAAATTCTCATTGATAAAACTGCCTGGAATATGGTTTATTCTAGTAACTCCTCAAAGCTTAGCCACTTTGTCTATTACTTAACTCCCTTATATCAATTCCCTTGACAACTTTTTATGTTCCCAGAATGCCCTATGTACACTTCATCTAGGCTTTTTCTCCTTTTTTTTCCCCCAAATCTTCACTAGACTATGAACATATGAGGATGGAATCTGGAACATTAACACAAATTTGATGAAGAAAAATGAATACCTAAAGGAAAAAATAAACGATTAAACAAATAAGTGAATAAATAAATGTTACTAAATGGTACTCTGTTAGGCTCTTTCTAGAGTGTTTGATTATAAACAGACTGAACTACAGTATTTTAGTTCTTGGTAGAGTGCAAATTACTTCCAATAAAACACATGATAAAATTTTTATTTAATTTTTTTGTTTCCTTTTTTTTCTTTCAATTATTTATAGTTCCAGACCAAAATATTTATTTTCTTTCTGTGAGAAGTTTTACTAATTTATGTATGGGTAGAACAACAGTCTTTCCATGAAAGTGAAATATCAGTGCCTGTATCCATCGTTAGTGGGAAAAAACAGAGATAAAGCTCAAAGATGAAGCAAGGTTGCATCATTAAAGCTTGATTGAGTTAAATAGCTCAATTAAGACATAGGGTTTGCAATATACTGTACATCTACAGGCCTCCTCAAGTGGAAAGATTATGTAAGTTATCCATTGTAGTATGTTTCAGCCTGAAGAAATCACCTACAGGTGTAACTTGAATAGCATTTTCATGCCAGAAAATGCCTTAGAGTTCATTGAGAACACTGAAACCCAAAAAAGTTGAACAACTTGCCAAATTCACCCAAGGGATTTATAAGTAGAACCTATGTATGTAGATTCTCAATGTGTGTTCTTTGCATAGCAATATGTTCTTTTTGTGTTTGCATTTACTTTAGAAGGAGCATTAAAGAATAAGAACAAACAAAATATGTGATGAAATTTAGAATAGTGCTAAACAATTTCAATTAATTACAAATATTAGGTTGTTATATTATGTTTTAGAATTCCATAGTCAATGATATCATTTTATGATAATTAAAATAAAACATATCACAAATGCAGAATTCTATATTATGGTGAGATGATATTATTAATGGACATTTTAACTATTCTGTTTGGAGATGACTTAAAATACAAATAACATATGTTTTTGACCATCAGTTATGTTAATTCAATATTCAGAGGTACAACAAACTTAAATTAGGTCTTTGAGATGTGATTTTCCAATGTCAAAATATCAAATATTCTTTAATAAAATGAAGATGTCTATTCTCGAAGGTGTTGAGTAGCAGGAGTAGCTGTAAGATAAAAATATCTCATCTTATTAGAAATTAATTTTTTTTTGGCAATTTTTTAAATTTTTCCTTTTCCTTTTTTTTTAAGTACATAATTGAATAGAATTAAAAATGCATAGTTTTTAAGGAAAATCGCAAATTTTCAATAAATTTTTAAGCTAAAATCTCAGATTTTATTTAAATTCCTAGATATGCCCCTATCCTTTACAATTTGAACATTTTGACTAATGAATAATGGGCTATTACTCATTTAATTTAATTGATCATTTCTGCTAATAAAGAAGTATCAGTTCTAATATGGTTGTTTACCAACCAGTTAATTATAATGGAGTATATACCTAAATATAAGTACATTTAGTATGTCATAATTCTCAAGTCAAAATTTCATAGTTCAGGTTTTATACATATTCAATATTACTTTTAGATATCTAATACACTTTAGCGGTTTACTCAGACTGAAGTCATACCAAATTATTGATCAGTGAGAATCTGAGTTGCAACAAGAAAGGTGAAGAAATAAGAGAAAAGATGTTTTTTAAAACAAAAATCATTATATTTAAAAACTGTATTAAATAAATTAC
>NW_011888824.1:7148760-7158885 GCF_000151845.1 Pteropus vampyrus | reverse complement strand
CAAATTTTCAATAAATTTTTAAGCTAAAATCTCAGATTTTATTTAAATTCCTAGATATGCCCCTATCCTTTACAATTTGAACATTTTGACTAATGAATAATGGGCTATTACTCATTTAATTTAATTGATCATTTCTGCTAATAAAGAAGTATCAGTTCTAATATGGTTGTTTACCAACCAGTTAATTATAATGGAGTATATACCTAAATATAAGTACATTTAGTATGTCATAATTCTCAAGTCAAAATTTCATAGTTCAGGTTTTATACATATTCAATATTACTTTTAGATATCTAATACACTTTAGCGGTTTACTCAGACTGAAGTCATACCAAATTATTGATCAGTGAGAATCTGAGTTGCAACAAGAAAGGTGAAGAAATAAGAGAAAAGATGTTTTTTAAAACAAAAATCATTATATTTAAAAACTGTATTAAATAAATTACGAGTAAAATAACCAATTCACTTCCTAAGAAGTCGGAGACTTGTAAACAATGTAAAGATGGAGAATTAAAAATGCCTCTTTTGTCTTATATCTTTTCTGTTTGTTTGACTTTAAGATGCTACTACAGAGGTATTGACAGAGAGAGGCTGGCATAGTCAATTGCCAAATCGATTCCCAAACCGCTAGAATCTGTTCTTTTCATTCTCAATAACTTCAGGACACAACTGCAACTATAGAGATAAATTGACTCTATGTTCTCTTTCATCTTAATTTGCTGCCACTCTAACTCTTAAGAATAAAATATACTTAAAATCTAATGATAGGACTGGGTGATATTTTACTAGGCTTTATGGCCAGCTTAATTGACCCCCAGGAAATTTAAAGTAAACCATATCCAAGATTCCTTCAACACTTTTGGTTACAAGCCATTTGTGCTCTTGAGTATAGAATCAATTTCTTTCAACCACCAACCATCAAAGACAGCTAAAGGTTAGCAGATTCCCTTCATTCTTTGGCAGTTACGTTGGCAAGTTTAAGAGTCCATGTCAAGTTTACATTATAAGGTAATCAGAAATTGTGTTTGTATTAAATTATACTACTTAGAAAATAGAAAAAGGGAAAAAAGAAAACCTAAGAGGAAGTTACTCTTTTTAAAAACATATTTGTATTTCTTCCTGCCTTACCGAAAACAATATCCAGTCATCTTAGCAAATTCCCCAATTTCCTTTAGGTTCAATTTCCTTATCTATGAGGTGGGGAGAGAATTCAATGAGATGATCTATGTCAAGAGCTTAGCACAGTCCCTGGCATATTATTAACACTCAGTACATGATAAATCTTGTTATCATCATTATCATTATCATCATCGATGTTGTCATCATCATCTTCTCCTATAGTCCTCAAAAATCCTTAAAGCTACATTCAGAATAATGTATGGATGACTATCTGAGTTTTCCTCCAGCTCTAAGTAAGCCATGTTAGTCAAGACTTTTTGTGAAATTGTTTTCTCCCTATACTCAAATGCAAGGAGATAATTTTTTAAGCTATTGGGTGGCATTTAAAAAACAGTGTTGCTTCTCTTTTATAAAGAATCTTATTCATATAAAATAAAATCAGTTTGGCATTTTTCAGCCACCTCATTTAGTTCTTTCCACATCACATAGGACTTAGCAAAGGGAAGAAATTTTTAACTGTCCTACTCTTTGTCTCTGCCTGTAGGAAAATTTCTTTCCTTTTTTTTTTTTTAATTGTCTCTGACAAATGCAAGTATTTCATGTTTTTAAGCAATTCAAAGAGATATGAAAAGCCTAAGGAAGAACCATCGAGCCAATTAAAAGGGGACTTCTGGTTTTGGAATTTACATCAGGAGGGGAAAAATAGACTTGACTTTTTGTTTTAGGGAAGAATTTTCCACTGGTGTTTTAATAAGGATGATAAAACTCCACACCTTTTCAACTGCAGGCATATAACATAAATTTAATACTTCGATGCTTGTACTAAATAGAGATAAAATGAGAACATGTTAATAATTACATTTTAATAGGCTTAACACCACAATTAAATTCATAAATATATTCTCACTTGAATGACACATTTGGAAGTCATCCAACTTATCTTCCTGTTTTAAATTGTATATAACATACTATTTTGTCATTTAAAACACTGCTTATTCAATGTCTGCCAAGAGGCTATTTATAATTATACCAAAAATAAAATTACTCTGGGAGAAAATTATTATTAATGTAATTATTATCATATAATAGAAAATGGAAAAGGTTTATATTTTATGCAACAGCCATGTGAGAGAATATTAAATCCTCCATTTTTCACGAGGTATTTCAACATGAAAATTTAGTCCACTTTCTGTAAGAGTTCCAAATGTTAAAATGAGTCTCGTCTACTAAACATATGCTTATTACCTAACCACTGTTGATTATTTCAATAGGAAGTGGTTTGTAGGTAAGAATTTTTCCTTCAGGAAAGCAGCATATCAATCATAAAGCAGAATTATTGACTGAAATCGAGTAGTGAGGATGTGAGACACATAATGTAAATAATTAAGTGTAAATAACAAAGGACAGATACTAAAGTATAATGGTGTCTGATTTGAAAGGATATACAGTGGGGTAGATAACACCTACATGGTGAGATATTCCTTTGTTCAGTTTTTTATCATGTATTGATTTCTCACTTGGTATTGTTAAAATAAAATAAAATAAAAAATCTAATTATATCACAACCCTCTATGGGTGAAAACAATTGACCATCTAAGTAAGAATAAATACTGAACTCATTGTAAGCAATTCGTAACAATCACAATAAAGCTGAAAATAAGCATTGACAAAATAGTGAACTACATCTTTACGAAGCCTGTCCTAACCTCTGTGGCCTTCTCCTCTCTAGATGTTTATAGTGAGTAAATCTGCATCATATGATTTATTATTTAATTAGTACCTTCTCTCATTTTTCTCCTCAACCGGCTTTATACTGTTCATTGTTTTAATTATCTCTGCCTAGATTGTTCCCTTTTGCTTTGAAACTCAGGTTATGACTACTAGCATTGAACATATACTAGGGACTCAATAATTACTGAGAAATTGATTAACAGAATGACTTTGAGCATAACAACTGGATGTTGATGAGGATATGGCAAAAATTTATTGTCGCAAGTGTGGAATAATTGTTACTACTATGTAGGCATAATAGTATTATTGCCTCATCATAGAATATTTTAGAAAACCAAAATGTAAAATATATTGGGCTAGAACACCAGTCATAAAACTGATCAAAAAGTACTGAGCAACTGGTTGAACAGTCTACAAATTATAACATTAATGTTAATATTGCAAAATTCATTATTGTCATCTTGCACAAACCTCCTATACAAGAAAAAAAAAACTATGAATGAGGAATAGTTGTTTACCAAATAGATCTTTGAAAGTAATTTTTTCAACTACTTAGTTTATAATTAGTTATACAAAATGAGTATGGGTTATACTTATTATTTCCATGTTTAAAATATGGCCTGTTTAAGAAAAGGAGCAAGAAATGTGCATTTATTTGAATGGTTGAAAGTCCTAGATTCTCTATTTTTTATCTACTGGGCCACCCCAATGAACTTTAGAATAGCACTAGGGGAATATATTCACATAATTAGTAGAATGCTTATTTTAATCTGCACTCTTGCATATAAACTGACAGATAAGATTATTATAAGACATGACACATTAATAAAAAACACCTAATTAATTTGATAATTTTTTGATTAAGCCTTAATTTTTCTTGCTTCTCACGCAGCAATTTAAATTACTCTGTATTTGTTCCTTTGCAGACTATTTTAGCATGCTTTGAATAGTCTCAGTAGGTTACCTGAAAGAAAATTTATTCTTGTATGACAACTGGTCTGTGTCATTAATAGTGACAAGGCTAGACCAAAACAACACTTTAAAGGAAGCTCTCTCACAGCAAAGATATTCCTTTAGAATCTGATACCTTTTTCAAAATGGTAGGAGACAGAATTCTGAGAATGTGAGCAAAATGAAACCTTAGGTCTTCATTTTGTTCCCTTTAATGGACATAGAGAGAGTCAAGTCATATGAACATTCTATTACGGGAGAGAAGTCATATTTACTAGCCTTCTCCCCAAACTTAAAGCCCTTTATCACATGAAGTATACTGAGAGTGGTAGCAGCATCAGATGAATCACAGCCACTCAGAGTGCTTGGATCTGTTTCTTTGTACATTCCAGCTATTTATAGTAACTAGAATGTCTAACGGATTGAGACAAATATGAAAATCTGATACATTTATCTCGAGCAGATTCCACCGATTTCGAATAATCAGAAGGCAAATCTCCTGTGGGCATGCCAAACCCAGGAACTATGCATGCCTGTAATTAAGTGTAGGCTCTCTCTCCTTTGTTCTGTCACTTCTGTCTAGTTCTGTATGCTGCCTGCTGTTTATGGTGCTCATAGCAAACCCAGCTTTGTTAATTCTGAGCCTCTGTCTCTAGAGATAGTGCCAATAACTCCTTTAAGAATCTTTACACAGGGTCTATTTGCAATGTTTAGAAACAAGTCAACTTTGTTAAATAACAAGATTATTTCTAGGAATAAATAAAGAGGGATGCTCTAGGGTGATCACATATTTTTTCATTGAGATAAATATCAAACAACATGAATTCAATTTAATAAACAAATCATATATCTAGCAAGGTTTACGACAATAGGGATTTAAAAGCAAATGCTTCTTGAAGGTATATATAAGGCAGAAAAGAAAGACTTGCTAGGGAGAGAATTTTTCTATATTTGGGCACGCCACCATCACTACCACCACTATAGACTTAATAGGGCTTATTATGCTTACCCTAGTCAGGTAGTGTTTTAAGTGTATGCCTGCATGCATGAATTAATCCATACATTAACCCGATAAAATAATGTCTATGATCATATTTTAAAGAAGTCAGCACAATGCATATTTGTTAACTGCGGTATCTACAGAATCATAGTTCTTAGAACTCATCTAGAAGACACGTAAACCAAAATTGTTACATGGATGTAATGCAGGATTTTTTTTATATGATTCTCAGTATAACACCATAAATTATGTTGTTATTACCCACATTTTATATATAGTAGAACCAAGGCTAGACGACATCAATCAGATGGCAAAATTGGTGTGGTATGTTATTTGTTGATGTGGTTCTGAAAAAAATGTTTTCCTCTTCCTAACAAAATTCTGTTTGTGATAACTCTTACGTGTTCAATTAGTAAAGAGCCAACACTCAGAGAGCCAAGGATGCTTAACTGCTCATGTATTCTGTAACACTCTTATTAGCAGCTTCGGTTGACAGAAAAAGAAATGAAGGCTTACAAAGATCGATTCACTTGACTAAGTCATATTCAAGGAAGTGTCAGAGCCTAGATTTGAAGCCATGCAGTCTGGCTCTGGAGTCTATGTGCCTAACCGCCTGTTCTCACTGCTAGGAATGTTTGTGCATTGGATGGCTACCTCTGAAAAGTCAAAATAAAACAATGTAAAACAACAACAGAAATCAGCCATAGAAAGAAAGGAAGATATTGCTCCATTTTAGGTTATAAATAAGTCTGATTCTAGCACTTTCCTTACAGCACTGTGTTTTTAGTGAATAGTTACACATATTTCACTCTCCTCAATGATGTCTAGACCTCATTTAAGTTTTTACCACACACATGTGCTTAACTTGTCAAAATAGTTTGTAGCATTTTGAGTTGCTACAAACTATTTTGTCACTGTACACTGTTCCCTTTACCACCTTTATGAGCAATTGGTTCTTCTTTTCTTCCACACCATGTTTTAGACTTGTCAGCTTGAGTAGAGTGTTGCCTGATCACACTCTCTGAAATGCTGGTGTCATATCATTGTTCTATTTAAAATCCTTCAAAGACTCTCTTCCATGCCAAATATCAGATTTGCTTGATTGACCAAGTATCTGTAATCTGTTACCACAAACTTATCATTTCGTATTTCTCAATGTTTTCTAATCTTAATTTATCCCCTTGCCTGTCTGATATCCTCATTGTCATATAAACACATCAGTATCACATATACTGTCATGTCATGCCTCATCAATTTTCTCCTTCATTCAAATACAAAGCAAGCCCTATGCACTCCTTAACATTTAGGCAAATATTATCCATCTTTCAAGTTTTAGTTGCATGTTATCTTTCCTGACATCAGGAATCACAGATTCTCTCCTCTGAAACTTGTAACATTTAGTGTATTATGCAGCTCTTAAGTTTAAGCTTTTTCTATTATTTTTTTTCTCTTTCAAATAATCATACACTCTACTTGTTAAAGTTATGGGTTATCTTCTAGTATTATATCTTCTACTGTGCTCAGCCTAGAACTGATGAATATAAGGGAGATATTCAGGATTTGTGTACTGACTTATTTCACTCACACTCCTGGCGACTCCATCTCCACCACCGACTTCTCCCTGAAACTCCACACTTGATTATCTAACTGCCTATTTCAGAGTTTGCTGTGAGAATTAACTGAGTAAAATGTGTGAAAATACCTGATATTAACCTTGGTATTTAGCTGGTGCTTAACAAATGATGTTTGAATAGGAATCTACAGATATTTCCTTTTGCAGCTGAATATCATCTGTGGCTTTGAGAACAGATAATGAGTTCAAAATCCCCTCCTCTAGCCCTACCTATTCCAGTGAATTTTGACCCACTCTCTTCCTTTACTTCCTATTTTGGGCAACATTTTGGTTTTTCAGGCCAGCGTTCTCTGAATACTTTTTACTTTCCTCTTCTTGGTATCTGTAATAATAAATCTCATGATTCTACATCTACAATATCGCTGGAGTCATTATAATCCTCTCCTTCCTATCTCCCAAGATCAATCTTTATTTCCTCCTCATAGACTTATCCTAACTGGTCTTTCCAATTCCATTTTCTATAAAACATTTTGCACAATATTTTCAATTTTGTTTCTCTTTCTAGGTTCCCTGAGTGACAACCAAAGTAAACCACTTGTAGTTTCCTGTCTGTGTTTGGGAAGCAGGGAGATATGGTCTTATTCCTGAGGGCTTTAGGATTCAGCAGCCCTGAGTTCGAATCTCCTATCTGCACTGTGTGTGACTTAAACACTTAAACTCTTTGTACCTCAATTCTCTCTTTCATAAGACAAGATTGATAATACACTCCTTTCAAGGTTTTATAATGGTTAAATAAAATTATTTTAAGATCCTAGCAGAGAGTAAGTGTTCAACAACTGGTAGTTACAAAAGAAAATATCAAGATATTGTGATTATGTGCCTTAATTATTAACTCTTCAGCCTTATATGTCTCTGTTTTTAATTTCATATAGGCATATATATCCTATCAATGTCTCAAGACTCATTTCAATTTTTACTTCTTCCATAAGATCTTCTCTGATCTTTCACACTAAAAGCAACATCTGCTTGAAGTAAACTTTCGTAGTAAAAGAGAGAGCAAAGAAGTTTTGGAGGAGGACATGTGCATATATTATTTTATCATTTTAACAAACTTAAGAAATAAATTTTATACAGAAACTGAGACCTCCCCCCAAAAAAACAACCCCCCAAAACAAACAAACAAACAAAAAACCCAAGCAAAGAATTTAATTCCTGGCTTGTATAACCCTTACATTTATGTGCTCTTCCTTGGTCTCAGAATACTATCAGGTTCCACTGGAGCCAATCTTAGTTTTTGAGTTTCTTTTTTTGGAGCAATTGTAACTATTTGTAGAGACTAATATGTCTAATTTTTTTTATACATCTTCCAAGAAACAGAGAAAAAATTTACTTATTTTTTTAAACAGAATAAAACACATTCTATCTTATGATTACCATGTGGCGCCATTGAACAATTTTAAAAATTCAGGACATATTATATTCATGATCTTATTTTGCCAATACCTTGAACATTTCCATTTCAAGCCAATATCTTGAACATCAACTTAGGAATTGTTTCATTATCACTCATCAATTGTCCCCACAATGCTAAAAAAAAAGTCTAAAATATTAAGAAAATAGAATAGTGATGAAATTGCCTAGAAAGATGATACAATTGTAAGATGATACAATTGTAAAATCAAACAGGATTATCCCATCATCATTCAGTTTTTCTGTGTTGACTAAAGTATTGCATCATCATTCAAGAAGATATAAAAGAAGCCTGTAGATATTTTTATGGTCTGTTTCTAGTTTCATTGAACACAGTTTAGAATTTAATTTAAAAAAAAATTTTCCAACCATAACTGCAAAAAGAAGAAAATTGTCAGAGGAAGATATTTCAGTTATTAGAGGAATCAGAAGATAAATGCAAAAAGGCAGAGAGTAGTATGCTAAACTTTAATGATTAAGGTGAAATTGAAATTGATCATTCAAGTGAAATCTCAGACTGTGAATTTTCAGATGAAAAATATATTTTTCAAATTCAAGAATCAATGAGTGAATGATACATTTCAAAGAACAAAAAAGGAAATGCGGTATTCTCATCCAGTTAGTCCTTCAACCAGAAGGATTTCATCATGCAATATGTTGTGGCAAGAACCTGAACAATCTAATTTTGTTAAAAGTGTATGTTACATTACATTTTTTATCTTTTATAAAATCTGTGTGCCAAACTTTATGTTTTTGAAGTGCACAAATGCTGAAGAAATGTGAAGGCAGGTATCAGAAGGAAATCGATAACATATAAATGAAAAAAAAATCATTTGATTTATCATTCTAATTAATGTTCACAATGGAATATATAGATGATGTCTAAAATTGTACACCTGAAATTTATGTAATGTTATTACTAATGTTACCCCCAATAAATTTAATTAAAAGAATAAAAAGTAAATCTAAAATTTTATAATTATAGAATAAAAATGATATTACATTGTCTTTCAAAAAATTATGAGCCACCAAATATTTTTAAAAATGCAACTGTTGCATTTTGATGATGCAAGTTCTAAAAGCACCAAGAGTAATAATATGCTAGCCCCTATTCAAGATGTGTTTGATCTGGAATTGGTATCCACAAATGGATACATTGCAGGTTTATGCAGGACAGTTGATGAGCAGTTAGTTCCTTTCCGAAGATGTTTCCAGTGAATTGAAATAAACATTTAGCTTTGCTATGTTTAACTTCTTATCACAATTTTCACTTTCTCTTTATTCTGTAAACAATTTTTAAAATTATTTAAAATATGTTTGAAAGCCATTAAGAAGTCCTGGAAGTAAGTAGAGATAACAATTAATTCCTAGTATATTGAGATTGGTATGTCTATTTTCTGAGCCTCAGTGCATACTTATGAAGTATCCTTAGTTAAAAATTATGTGTGCCATGTCTTACATCTTTTCTGAACTATCATCTTGCTAAGGGGATTCAACAAATACTAAGTAAACATAAAAACTCCCTAAATTTTTGTTTTGTGAAAATAATTAGATAATTACTACTAAAGTAAGTATGTTTTTATGGAGCAGTGTTTTTTTGGAAAAGAGTAAGCAAGGCTGAGTCTTACCTAGTCTTTTCCAATACAGCCAACTGAGCTCTAAAATACATTAGATTAAACCATCAAATAACAGTGACTATAATACAATTACATTAGTCCTCTTCTCAACAGGATCAAACCAAAAATGCAGTTAAGCACTACTGAAGTTCAGGAAAAGGATCTTAATAAAATGAGAGTACTAACTTATTTCTTAAAGCTCTTTCTAGCTATGGATTCAAAACCATGGAATTGAAATACAGGCTGCCAAAAAATATTTGATCATAGTCAGAGAAAATTCTGAAATGTGAATACCTTCAATTGCAAGAGAATAAATGACACAGAAAATGGAATAAATTACCTTGATATAAATTCTTGACTCAAGTAAAAGTCAAGCAGTAGCCAAAACTTCAGTGTTGAGATAACTTCTAAGGGGTAAGCTCTAATTTGTATTGAACTTTAATCATAATGACTACAGAGATGAAAAGCTGAAAAATTAAAGTGTTAACATTACTAAACAAAAGCACAGTAGATCTGAGCCTTGTAAGACTGGACATTTAAGTTAATTTCTTTAACTATATTGAATATAAGAGATCTGTGAGCTGTGTGATTTCTTACTTATAGAAATTTGTCTCTTGTTTAACTTGGTTGACTCTGCCCAACAATGCATTTGGACTAGGTGGAAG
>NW_011888824.1:7141654-7147940 GCF_000151845.1 Pteropus vampyrus | reverse complement strand
CTGCAAAGTATTGAACAGGAAGTTGGAGTTACTGAAAGACTGAGAGAGATAAATAAATCTTAAAAAATATATCTTGACCATTTATACTATGAATTTCTAAAAACCAAAAAGAAATTTAAAAAAACATAAAACACTGTAAATTGAGTTTTAGTATTGTAACTAATCTGCCTTGTCCAAATTTTTAATACTTCTCTCATAAGATAATGACAACTAGACTACTTTAGCCCTGAGGAAAAAGTGGGAGTATTCTGCTTCAAGACAGCTACCTCTCTGCCCCCTAAGACATGTTAGGTGTTATTTAAAACAAATACATTGTATAACATTGACCATGGTGGGGTTGTTAGGTCATTGGAGGGCAGCAGGGAAAGTATTTTTGGAGAGAGGAACTCTTCAGTGTCCATAATACCCCCAAAATTACACATTGTAGATATGTCTACTCCAATTGCCCAAATGGCCAGTGTTAGTAGTATACACTTACTTTCCAGGTTTAAATAGAATTTTCTTAATTTTTCAACTTAATATAGCATCAGTATAGGAGAATTTTAAATAGAAACAACAAAATGATCTGATTTTTACACTTTATTATGGCTTATTAAGATGGTCCCTATAACCGAAGTGGGGATTATTGACAGTGCATATTCACTATAGGGAATCAGAAAGAGCAATTCAGTTCATCCTCAGACATATATACAAAATGTTAGCTTAAAAATGTTATGACTGTCTTAGAAACATGTTATTACCGTCTTGGAATAAAAAGCCAAAACTTGCGTTGTGTCATGGTGTCAGCATATCTCATTATTAAGGTTTTTCAAATTTAAATTGTAACTTGTACTACTTTTGAGGGGGTGATAATATTATATAAGGAAATACTTTATCCCAAAGGGAAAAATGAAATTATAGTTTAAAAAACTCATTACCAATAATTAATAATGAACTCTAGCTAAACAATAACAGGTGTTTCACTAATCCCAAATAGAAACAGATGGAAGCACAAATGTTTTATAAATACTGGATACATGCAGAGAGATAAACTTGGCAGAAATTGTTTTATTCTCTAATTGTCAGTCAGAGTCAAAGTCTTATCACTTGCATTTTCTCCAAATTAATATGCCCAGATTAGATCTTGTTTCTCATTTCTTATTTTTCAAAGTGCAAGCCATATTTTATGCTTTCTCACTTTATCTTTTGTATTGTCTCACGAACAAAGACAATATTATTAATTTTCTTTCTGTACACTTATGAAGCTTTATATGTTTTGTTACATGAAACAACAGGTATATCATATAGGTATTCCTTCTCCAGTTTCTTTCTTTCTACCTCTCTCCCCCAGACAAGAAATACTGATTTACATATTCTTTAATTTCTTTTACATTACAGCAACAAACCTGCAAAATCATGAATGTAGGTAGATGAAATCAATTAAGAAGATAATTGGAAAGTCAAGAAATAGTATTAGGAAATCTAATCCTATAACACTTTGGAATTATTTTCAGGAGTTAGGATATTCCATAGTGCTATAGATCTGAACTCATGGCTGGCTGTCAGAGAATGTTTCCATATGACTTTAGAAGGGCTCTCCCCGTATGGTTCATAGTAAAATTTTTCTTAACTCCTGTAGAGATGGTTTTACTCTTTCTCTGACCTTAATGTGTTGTGGAATTTTCAGAAAGAAATAATTGTCATTGTGACTATTAAACTGTTAGCATTCCTCACTGACATTGACAATGTGTGGTCTCTGAATGCTGTGATTTTCTTAGAAATTATATTTTATGATAAATTAGTAGCTACTATGAATAAATTAGGTGGCACAAATAATATATTTTTTCTTCAGATAATGGAATTTAAAATTTATGCTCACCAACAATATAAATTCATCTTGTATATAAAATATTTTTACTGAGTCATCATACTTTTTAGCATTTCAGTCTCATTTTAGTTT
Organism: Pteropus vampyrus; assembly: GCF_000151845.1. Classification (NCBI taxonomy): domain Eukaryota; kingdom Metazoa; phylum Chordata; class Mammalia; order Chiroptera; family Pteropodidae; genus Pteropus; species Pteropus vampyrus. The sequence goes on along the minus strand of NW_011888824.1, from coordinate 7,146,001 downwards.
TTAACTCATTAATTTTTTTAAAAAAGTAAGAAAATGAAGATAAAAAGAAGGAAGAGAAGGAGGAGGAAATCAACTTGAATAAGTTACTAGAGTTAACCAACTTTTCCTGAGACAACGTTCTCATAATCTTCTAATTTTCTAGGAACCAGATGTGTTATATATTTGGTTGAGATATTATATGTACATTTGCCAACATATGCATAAATTACAATGATACATTTTAGAAAGATTTTAATAAAAATAGTTGAGGAAACAAGATAGTTTTCTTTAAACAATCAGCTTCAATTATTCTAGTATAAATTAGTTTTTTCCTTACAGTACCAACCTCTTAGAAATGGTTCCCCAAACACAATGTATATGCCATAGTTAACACCATTAGTTTTTAAATCTGCAAAATTTAGTACAAGCAATCAAGTTACTCATTCTTAATTAAGACATTCCTAAAGAATCCCTTGTTACACTTTGGGCAACAATTAAGATAGGAGAGATGAGATAAACTCCTTTAGGCAAAAATACTTCCCCATTGTGTTGACCATTAACTCCGAGGATGACTATCTCTATCAATAGCAGTTCTCTGGAGTGACTAAGCTAAGTTTATATGTGAGAGAAATCAAACAGTTGAAAAGAAAAGATTAAATACTTGAACTGCATTAAATTTTAATATGAATTTTGCTCAATATGAAAAAAAGGATACTTTTATTGTCATAGGTTTTTTCTTCTAAGTTCGCCAGGAATTAAATAAGATGATTCACCTCTTCACTTCAAGATATTATTAAAGATATTAGCATTTTTTTGTATATAAAGATATTAGCACTTTTTTAGCTTTCAGCTGACTTCATTTGCAATAGGTCATGCAGTAATAGAAAGTAAAATTAAAGGTCCTAATGTGAATTATTACTTCTGCTTTTTATTGGTTTTATTCTAGATCTACACATGCATTATGCAATTTTTTTAAAAAAAGAAAATAGAGTTTAGTACATTAAAAAGCTGACAGTCTTAGAAACAACAACTATTAAAACAGACAAGTACAAGAATTGTTTGGAATACCTGGTTTTAAATCCCCATGGACAAACATGTCAATCATATATCGACAGAATGCATACTGATCTGATAAGAGTAGAAACAAAAAGAACAGTGAAAAAATGTCATCAATACCTTTTTTTTTTCTATTTTAGATACTACAATTTTGTGAAGTAATAATTTATATTTATATAAACATACTGGGGGAAAAGACATAATAAACATAAGGTTACATTTATTCCATATAAAAAATAAACCTTAAAAATTGAAACAGACTAGTTTAGGGTGATATTATAATGGTTGTTTTTCAAAAATCAAAACCTTTTCCATAAAATTATTACAAAAGCCATCATATTAATGCAATTTTTCTTATTGTCCATACTCCCAATAATGAAACAGAATTTTTACAAGAAGTTGTTTCCAGCTTGGAATGTTTTACAAAATATTCACTCCCAGCCCTTCTACTAATTGTCTAAATGGAGCTGCAGAATGTTTTCTAGAAAAGGCAGGCAGGAGGGCTAACCCCTTGGCTATCTGTTAGGGGTCGTCTGCATGGAAATGCTCTTTGTTTACCCATAAATCAGAAAGAACAGATTTACAGCACCAAACGGTATGACTGTTAAGCTAATTAATTGAGTAATCTTTATTTGAAGAGCATCTTATGATCTCGAATAGTCTACAGCCTATAGAAAAAGTAAAAAAGAGAAAAGCATAGCATTTGGAGCAGACTTGATTAGAATGATTTAAGAGTTCATTTGTTTATTTTCTTTTCCTTCAAAATTAAACACATTGCACTGAACTTAAATACTCACATTACTTTAGATTTGGCTGAGGTCATTCTAATCTCAGTTGATGAATCATTCTGTAAGTTCTACCATATCAACTTTAAAGCTTGCATGTTATAAAATGAATCTTGTTCAAGATAATTTATATTCAATGTTTCTAAATAGACTTCTTATTTATCCAACAAATCCAAAGACAGCTTTAGGACCAAGAGAGTTTATTGAATTTATACATGTTGTATAACATGATATACCTTTAGGTGCTCCAAATTATGTATATCAAACACATGAAATAATAAAATTTGTTATTATATAAATAACATACAAGGATTTTTATAAACCTCATTGTGTTCAGAGTATTAACAGTATTTTTAGAGTAATTCATTTTATTATGAAACTCTTCCAGGTCTTTGAAAAAAAATAGATGTAGTTATTGTAGTAGATGTAAAAATATAATTCTTTTCATTAATATCTAAATATGAGTAGACCAAAACTCATAAAGTTTCAAAATTTTCCATTATTTTGATTATTATATTAAAGCACACTTTCCCATAGGTGAGGTGAGGAGGCTAGTTGTCAGATTAGTCCCAAAATCTGACAACTATTTGTTCCTGGGCAGACTGATATTAATAACAGAAGTTTCTGATCCCAAGACCTAGAAACCTTATGGTACAGAAGTGAAGTAAGATTAAAGTAAAGGATATTTTCTCTTTTCTGGACATAACTGTTTTCCTGAACAGAACTGTAGAATGGGCAATTTGGTTCTAAAATAAAGCAAAAGGGAAAAGTACATTTTCTTTAAACAGCAAATGCAAGATAGGATCATTGTAGACTTCCTAAAATTATCCCTTTCCCTTGTTTGGTAGCTTAAGTGACTGTACTCTTTTTAGATCTGTCATTTCTACAATTCGAAAGTAGTTCTAAAAGGGCAATTTAAATGGTAAAAAGATGGAGAATTTTTTAAAATACAGATTTCCTGGCCCCACCACCTAAAATATCTATAATTCCATGGGTCTGGACCAAAGGAATATGTATTTTTAATAAACTCTTCAGAAAATTCTAATTAAGCCACACTTCCAGAATCACTGATCTAAAATCCCTCAAAAAGATTTTTTTTTCACAATTATTTTTAGTGGCCCTTTAGCCTTCAGCAACAGCAATGGAGAATGTATGTATGTCAGAACTTAGCATGCAGGGACTACTTGGAATTTGAAGGGTTTGGACAACCCTCAACAATGAAATATTGTTTTCCATCTCAAGTTGTAATGGGATGCTTATATATATAACATGTGGAATAAAATATTGGAATAGCTAAAATCTTCATACTTCAAAGTTTTTCCTTTAACTGAATGTTAACTGCATAATGAAACTAGCCAATTTGTTAAATTATTACCGAAATAAAACTTGTTACTTATATTTGTTATAAAACTTATATTTGTTATACCAATATTTTCTGGATCCAAGAGTCATTCATTTAATTAATGCACATATAGTTCTATGAGCTTCCAAATTTTAAAAATCTCTTAGGAATTCAAAGAATGTTTATTTGTTTTAATCTAGAAAATTATTTGGGTTACAATACTTAGGAGGTTTCTGTTATATTTAAATGATGCTAAATCTTGCATTCTAATGGAACCAACATACCAATAGGAAGAAGATAACAACATTTTAAAAATATTTTAAATTAGAAATTTTCAATATTTTAAATTAGGATGCCCATTTCCACCTGTCCTTGGTATTGAATTTAACAAGATATAAGAATTCTAGGCCAGTATATTTTGAGCAGTCTCCATTGTATTTGCTTCACCTGTCTAAGGATGAAGCAAAACCAAGCTTTCTTGATTGGTAGATTTATTTTATAAAAATGTGTTTAAAACATAACTCAAATATTGAAATAGAAAATTTTCCCTAGAGAAAATCCAACTGTTCCATCATCCTAACTAAAAGTTGGGCAATAATAATCCACTTAAGGTAATTTAATATTTGGTCACTACTTCTTAGTATTTCTTTTTCCAAATGAAATCCTTCTAGTAATAACACATGCTGTTCATTTCTCTCCTTCATGATTCTCCGGGAACGATGATGGATGGCATTCAGCTGTTGTCTTGTGATTGTTCCCTGTGGAGTGGCAGCTGAGAGAAAATGCATTCTGGGTGCAGAATGTCAACAGAAAGGAAATTTTTAAAAACTCTAATGAGGACTGGGCACATGTGGTCAGTGTTCCTATATCAGATTCACATCAGCTCTACTCTCTCTGTCTGCCACATGTATTTAGATAGTTGTTAAATAAGAAAAGAAGGAAAGAAGGAAAGAAGGAAAGAAGGAAGGAAGGAAGGAAGGAAGGAAGGAAGGAAGGAAGGAAGGAAGGAAGGAAGGAAGGAAAGAAGGAAGGAGGGAAGGAGGGAAGGAAGAGAGAAAAGAAAGTAAAGAGAAGAAAAAAAGAAGAGAATGAGCATAGCAGTGTGGAGGTTTGATCTTTACTTCACAGATTTGCCATAGGCCATCAGGAAATCAGGAGCAATGCCTAATCACGTCAATCCTTTTT
>NW_011888824.1:7137477-7140346 GCF_000151845.1 Pteropus vampyrus | reverse complement strand
AAGAGAATGAGCATAGCAGTGTGGAGGTTTGATCTTTACTTCACAGATTTGCCATAGGCCATCAGGAAATCAGGAGCAATGCCTAATCACGTCAATCCTTTTTTACTCTAAACAGATCAAGATTGGTTCATAAAAACTAGATTATGTGATATATAAGAGTGTATATAAGTTTATGATAGGCATGTACATACTTAGGCATCTTATTCCCAATGCTTTAAGTAGAAATATATTGTTTATATATACAACACTAAAAATAATCACATATGAATATATTTGCAAGTATACAAATCAATTAAATAATTGCCAATAAGTGTGCGCTCCGTGTAAAAATCTGTTTCCAGTAAGTAAAAGATCTGTGGGTCCTATTTATTTAAAAAGAACAATTTAGAAATCTATATGAAAAGAATAACTCAAATTCATTAGACCTAACTTAAGCTAAGCAAATAAATGTTTTCTTGCTGAAAGAAGAACTAACTCAACAATTTTATTAAATTATCAGTACGAGTCTCAAAAAAAAAAAGCCACCTTAAAAAAAGAATATTTTAAAAACTCTGTATCTTTGCTTATCATGTTTAGTTAAATCCATGTTATTAGGTTTTTATAAACGAATGCACTTAAATCTTTACTTAATTTTTAAAAATGCCATATTTATGTGTCTGACCAGGTATTACATGAAAATTTTGATTACTTACCTAATGACATTTATTTAATTGATGGTAGCTATTTTCAATAGAAAGCCTTATTTTAGCAAATATATTCATTTAACTGATAAAATCACTTGCGTTTTTGTTTCTAACTTTCAATGAAATTTAAATGTCTTTTTGATAGATAAATAGCTCTTCATGTGGAAATGAAAACAGTAGATTGAAAGTGGAAGTGGCAATACAATGCTATCTTTAATAAATCTTTTTACTGATAGAAATAAAATACAATATATGTTACCCAGAAAATAAATATCATTTGAAAATGTTCTAATGATGTGTTTTCATCAATAAAATTAGGCACCCAAGAAACTGAAGATATTAAAAATGAACATCAGAAAGTATACTCATGTTTCTAGTTAGTTTAGCTAGATAAGAATTTTGATACTCCCATATGTAACTGGCATGAATTTTTCCATACTATATTTATGGACAAAAAGTAAAAATATGCTTGGTATGTTTCAGCTGATTTCATGTGATTTTCTTCTTTTTTAAAGAGCAATCTAAAACGCAAAGTAAATTGTTTTTTCTTTCTTTTTTTGCCTTCCTTTCTTTTTTAAAATACAATTTAAGAATATAGATATTTTGTATATTTTTATTTTTTGATATAAATCAAAGCATTACTTATGAATTCAGAGGAAAAAGTAATTCTAAGATAAAAACAAGAGTTAATTGCAAAGACAAATACCATATAATCTCACCTGTATGTAGGACTAAAAAAAGTGTGGATGGTATATTTCATATTTTGTATTTTATAATGGAAAAATTATTTTCAGTTTCATTGTTCAAATAGCTTACTCAGTAATAAAGTTTTGAAATATTTTAATGAAAATCTAAAAACATTTCTTAATTTTAGTCTTTAAATAAAATTATTCAAAACTACCAGAGCAAAGAAAACTTTTGTTTGCAACACACCCAAGAAACCTTTATAGAAATAGTCCTTACAAAGTAGATCCCACATTCTGCATGAGTAGTGTCAGGATTGTGTAGCAGCCTGGAGCCAGGAATGTACTTATGGAAAAAAAAGATTCAACAAGGGACAGAGATGTGAGACAGTAAGGCCCTCAGTGGCCCTCTTAAAACTCTATCCTTTTATGTTCACATAGCAGCTTTCCATAAAGAATTTCAGATTTCTATTTCACCTCCATTTAAATGCTCTATTTCTATAAGTAGGGATGTAAATTTGACATCACTCTTGTTGAATGAAGATCAGCACAATGTGTCAGATACAGAGCTTTCTAAAGTCATACATTTAGTCAATAGATGCTGTCAAAGAAACTTAAGGGTTCTTTTCCCTAAACCTTCCTGCCTAATGAATTAATTGAATTCAATAACTCAGTGTATATTCTAAATTATACATTCTTACAGAGGCAACAGGAATGTATAGATAGTTTCTATGATATTTATTCTATAAGATTTGAACATACACCCCCTTTAAAGCACTCCTGGAGTATTATCACTTTTTCCTGGACTGCTGTTCTCCAAGGCAGAACACATATAATTTTTGTTCTACCTCAATAGAAATCTCATGTCTCGAGAATTCAACATTTATCACCAACCTTTAAATAACCATGAATATTAACTCAAATTCCTTTTCAAAAATACTTCAAAATGCATCTTTAGATATGTGAACACATTTAAGTATTTCTGTAAATAAATTTTAATACCCAATTTACTGTATTTCTTTCCAGGTATATTTATTTATACAAGTCTTTTTCTCCCATTTGATGTCTGATCTCAGTCTTTTTCAGATTTTAATTTCATTGCATCTGCTTCTTGCCCAATATTCGCTTAGAACCTCCAGGCGCCTCATCTGAATGTTTACCTTTCTGTTCATGTTTAGACACAGCTGCGGTCTCTTTTTCATCCTTCTCTTTGGGTTTAGATGATGTTTTCTGTACTTCTTTTACTTTTGCAGTCATTTGCTTCACCTTCTCCTGTTTCCCACTTTTCACCTCCTTTTTAGTCTTTTCTTCAGTCTTTTCCTTGGTCTTAGCTTTCTTCTCTTCTGTATAGATTTAAGAAAAGTTGAATTGTTTTTGTTTATTTACCAACGGAGCATTTAATCTTTCATTGGTTTTTAAGAACAATTTTAAAAGAAAGAGAAAAGAAAAAAAATAGAAAAAGAGTGTCCCTGAGATAAATCTTTGACACAGATACTATTATCT
>NW_011888824.1:7130158-7137427 GCF_000151845.1 Pteropus vampyrus | reverse complement strand
AATACAATGCTATCTTTAATAAATCTTTTTACTGATAGAAATAAAATACAATATATGTTACCCAGAAAATAAATATCATTTGAAAATGTTCTAATGATGTGTTTTCATCAATAAAATTAGGCACCCAAGAAACTGAAGATATTAAAAATGAACATCAGAAAGTATACTCATGTTTCTAGTTAGTTTAGCTAGATAAGAATTTTGATACTCCCATATGTAACTGGCATGAATTTTTCCATACTATATTTATGGACAAAAAGTAAAAATATGCTTGGTATGTTTCAGCTGATTTCATGTGATTTTCTTCTTTTTTAAAGAGCAATCTAAAACGCAAAGTAAATTGTTTTTTCTTTCTTTTTTTGCCTTCCTTTCTTTTTTAAAATACAATTTAAGAATATAGATATTTTGTATATTTTTATTTTTTGATATAAATCAAAGCATTACTTATGAATTCAGAGGAAAAAGTAATTCTAAGATAAAAACAAGAGTTAATTGCAAAGACAAATACCATATAATCTCACCTGTATGTAGGACTAAAAAAAGTGTGGATGGTATATTTCATATTTTGTATTTTATAATGGAAAAATTATTTTCAGTTTCATTGTTCAAATAGCTTACTCAGTAATAAAGTTTTGAAATATTTTAATGAAAATCTAAAAACATTTCTTAATTTTAGTCTTTAAATAAAATTATTCAAAACTACCAGAGCAAAGAAAACTTTTGTTTGCAACACACCCAAGAAACCTTTATAGAAATAGTCCTTACAAAGTAGATCCCACATTCTGCATGAGTAGTGTCAGGATTGTGTAGCAGCCTGGAGCCAGGAATGTACTTATGGAAAAAAAAGATTCAACAAGGGACAGAGATGTGAGACAGTAAGGCCCTCAGTGGCCCTCTTAAAACTCTATCCTTTTATGTTCACATAGCAGCTTTCCATAAAGAATTTCAGATTTCTATTTCACCTCCATTTAAATGCTCTATTTCTATAAGTAGGGATGTAAATTTGACATCACTCTTGTTGAATGAAGATCAGCACAATGTGTCAGATACAGAGCTTTCTAAAGTCATACATTTAGTCAATAGATGCTGTCAAAGAAACTTAAGGGTTCTTTTCCCTAAACCTTCCTGCCTAATGAATTAATTGAATTCAATAACTCAGTGTATATTCTAAATTATACATTCTTACAGAGGCAACAGGAATGTATAGATAGTTTCTATGATATTTATTCTATAAGATTTGAACATACACCCCCTTTAAAGCACTCCTGGAGTATTATCACTTTTTCCTGGACTGCTGTTCTCCAAGGCAGAACACATATAATTTTTGTTCTACCTCAATAGAAATCTCATGTCTCGAGAATTCAACATTTATCACCAACCTTTAAATAACCATGAATATTAACTCAAATTCCTTTTCAAAAATACTTCAAAATGCATCTTTAGATATGTGAACACATTTAAGTATTTCTGTAAATAAATTTTAATACCCAATTTACTGTATTTCTTTCCAGGTATATTTATTTATACAAGTCTTTTTCTCCCATTTGATGTCTGATCTCAGTCTTTTTCAGATTTTAATTTCATTGCATCTGCTTCTTGCCCAATATTCGCTTAGAACCTCCAGGCGCCTCATCTGAATGTTTACCTTTCTGTTCATGTTTAGACACAGCTGCGGTCTCTTTTTCATCCTTCTCTTTGGGTTTAGATGATGTTTTCTGTACTTCTTTTACTTTTGCAGTCATTTGCTTCACCTTCTCCTGTTTCCCACTTTTCACCTCCTTTTTAGTCTTTTCTTCAGTCTTTTCCTTGGTCTTAGCTTTCTTCTCTTCTGTATAGATTTAAGAAAAGTTGAATTGTTTTTGTTTATTTACCAACGGAGCATTTAATCTTTCATTGGTTTTTAAGAACAATTTTAAAAGAAAGAGAAAAGAAAAAAAATAGAAAAAGAGTGTCCCTGAGATAAATCTTTGACACAGATACTATTATCTGACTTTTATACAGTTTGTAAAGTGCCATGTTAGAGCGCACATACACACCCACAAAGTAGCTTACTTGCAAGTTGGGTTCTTTCTTAATTTTTACATGAAAACAATCATTTTTTAGGTAGTCAGGAAATTAGCATGTCATGAATGAGGCATTTGATATATGCAGGATATACAGGCATGTTTGATGAAAGTCAATGCCCAAACCAAAAAGCCCAATAAAAGAAACCTTTTGAAAGAATAGAATTATTGTGTTCCATAACTGAAATATCTTAAAAGTCATTCAAGAAACTAAACCATCAACACAGTATTTTTTTAAAGATAACTATTAGGGATGCAAATATAAAATTACTCACAGTGGTTGTGACTGATAGAAATAAAACAATAAAATCCATTAATGGATGACTCAGAGACATTCAGTCCCCAATGATTTGACTTTAAAGAGACAAAAAAACAAAAAGAGCAGAAACTGACTATTGGCTCTTGACGATCTTAAATCAGAAATAATAATTCTAATCACTTTTAAAGCCCTTAAATATATTCTGGTAAACAAGAATATAAGCTATAAGTTAGATTACATATAAACATACATATGGATTTTAATATATATATATTTCTATACAAACATAGTTTTTATTTGCTATTATATGCATTTGGAGGGAGAGAACTGGAAATGTGAATTAATCAGTCTGAATTTTTCATTATTTAAAAAAGCTATAATAATATAGTATACATTTATAGAAATTGTTTATAATAGATACTGTATATTGGACATTATTTACTCTATGGGATCACTCAACATTAGCAGATGCCACAGTAAACCTACTACAATGTTGAACTCTCTCACGTTATTTACCAATGTAATGGCTAGCCTTTACTGTCACTTAACTTGAAGAATTTGATGAAAATATTATAATCAAGTTTCTTGATTTTAGTACATAAAGCAATGATTTAAAACTAAGTTAAGGTAATATTGTGAGATCCAGTGAAAAGTAAAAGAAAGAATGAAAATGATAATGCCTGATGCTTGCAAAACCAGAATCATCTGCAGTACTGCATTCAACTGAATGGACCACCACCTCCCAAAGCACTGTTTCTCAGAAACTTTGCAGGGAGATGTTGATACTGTGTTAGTGGGAGGGGAGATATTCCTAAGATCAAATAAATATGAAAACACTAATTTAAACCAGATTCTTTAATATGGATTTCTCAAAGCTGAATTGTATTGAGAATCTTCAAGGAGAGAAATTATACTATGTACTGTTTCCAAGCTACTTGACCATAAATAAAATTCACATATAAAAAAATTACCTAATTTCTCCACAAACCTGCAATATCTTTGTGGTTTCTGTGACAATATTCAATTGGGGATTTTATTCTACACTCTTTAAACCATTTCTAAATCTCCTTTGCTGATTTCTACTCTTTCTTACTACAGACTCATTTCTGTGACTGAAGCCATCAGCTCTGTGCAAATGACTTTAAATCAATATTATTCCAGAACTGCACACCAAATATTTATTACGTTTTGTCTGGAGAGGAAGTTCCACTGAGATAGCCAACAGTACCTCAGATATATATAACTCATATATGTTTGCCTAACAAAATCTTCCACAGAGCCTACCATGGCCTGGACTTGCTAGTTTCTGGAGCTCTAAAGATCAGCAGAATAATATCCCTTACTGAAGAAAGCTTAGTACAGCATTTAAACACATGTGGTTCCATCCTATCTCTCCTCTCACAGCATCTTTCTAAAAATTTCTTCCTCCGCTAACCTAGTTTTTTAAAAAATATATATATATATTGCATGTATTTTCCACATGTCAAACATTGCCAGGTATCACTCTCTATATTTTTCATGTTTTCCACATATATAAATTTTTTGTCTGTTCAATTTATATGCAACTAATGACTCTGTCATTGGAATTAACCATTTGTTCACCTGAGCTTCCATTTGCCTCAACTTTTATTAAAGTATATATGTTATTCCTTGTAATATATCTTTTATTACAGATGGTTGATCACATATGTGTCTTCCCTACAAACTGAAAGCAATTTTAGAATAGAAATCTATATTCATTTTTGCAGCATCATAATGTCTAACACAGTGCTTTTTTCAGAGGAAACGCAGAATAAATGTTTACTAAATTAGCAATTTTGATCCAGGAGTGAAAACAGTAAATATTTTAATATATTCCGATCATGTATATAATATAGTGTTATAGATTGCATATGTAAATATGTGTTGAGAAATAAACTTGACAAAACTTGGAATATTTGCCAACTAGTTTTTTGTTTATACCTTTTTTGTGTGTGAAATTCTTAATTTAGTTACCCTAAATGACACCTTATCCATTCCTTGTCAGTAGCAGTCGATTTAACTTTAGATTGATACTGTAAAATTAAAGATATGAGAAATTCAGATCTACTTTTAATGCCATTATAATTTGTACAGGAACAAAGATCATTTTCTTAAAGACAAGATCACATCTAAAACAAACTCATTTTTATCAATGGTTTTGAATATAAAAGTAACAAAATATTCCCTACCAATTTTAGACATTTGTCAGTGATCTTTCTCTTTGAAATAAATAACTTTACCTTACATTAAAAACAAAAATGAGTCTACAATCATGCCACCCTGAACAAGCCTGATCCCGTCTGATCTTGGAAGCTAAGCAGGGTCAGGCCTGGTTAGTATTTGGATGGGAGACCACCTAGGAAATAATAAAAAATAAAAAAATAAAGGATTGTAAGCTGACAAAGTCCTTGCAATCTGTGAGGTCAACCGAGGACTGCCTCACCTAAAAAAATAATAAATAAATAAAAATAATAAAAAATAAAAAAATGAATGAGAACTCAACAATGATATGAACAATAACATGAAACTAAAGCAACACCCAATGTCTATTTATTTCTGTCAAAATGGGTTAGTGTTCTTAAGTTACTTGCCAAAATAATCTTCTTGATTTTTCTCAAAAATAATTTAAGTGATATTTAGACTTAGGAGTTCATTAAGGAACAAAAAAGCAAAAAGGAAGACATTTAATTCATGACTTTAGCAAATGTAAAACAGAATGGTCTAATCAAAAGAATGATATCAGCAAATTTGATCTAATTTTGCAAATAACATTACCCATAAGTGACTGTACCAGAATCGAAATGTTTGCCAAAGCAGGGAAACCACATTACTCAATAAACATAATAACATACTGTATATTTTTGGTGTTAAGACATAACAAATTTCAACTCTCATTCATTAAGGAACTGCCAACTGCTTGACTTCTCTGTGCTTTAGTTTCCCTGCATTAAAAACATAATACTACTGTAACTGTCTCTTCCTTTATGGAAGCTGTGAAAGTAAGTAAAATAATGTGAGCAAAAGAATTTTGTTTTTGGAAAAAAATACATAGAAATGTTTAATATTGATATAAATTATTAATATTCACATACACGACATTCCTAGAACTCTTTGGAGTTACCCTAGAACTTACACACAGTTTGATGTATAGCAGGAATTACTATTTTACAAATGAGAGCTCTAGGAATCAAAAAGCCATTTGCCAAAGGTGGTGCAACTAATGAGTCAAGAGTAAAAGTAATAGAACCATTATGCTTGACCCTTTTCCCCATTAAACTAATTCGTGTGATATTATTAATAACCTCTGAGGATGATACCAAAAATATATTTTACGACACATGAAGGGAGATATAAATATATGCAGATGAGTGAAAACAGTAGAAAGATTTCTGAAAGTGATCAAAACAGTAAGCGACCTTACTTCATCAAACTCACAGGTAACTGAATGTTGTTATTTCTGGGTCTGTTAGAGAGCCTGGCCCAAACTTGGCTTACATCATGCTTTTTTATTTCTATCATTCTCTTTTTCTTCTTTTTCCCTGTCTTTGTTATTTTTAATGAAACAGGCTAGTTTTCACAGTGGAGATGAGATCCTACACATGAGGCCCATTTTTCCCCAGTAGGAAGTCCTGAGGTGGTTCAGCCTGTTGCTCTTGGCCAGGCTGTGCTTGAAACAGAGCAAGGAACATATTGTATTCCATGAGAGTGCCTCTGGGAATCAAAGGTCTGCAGATAGTGATTCTGCTTTAACTCTGATCAAACCTTACAAATATGATAGGTTATCTTTGTTTCTAATTTAAATGTTACATTCTATAATGTGACATTTTAATCTTAATCTGTTTTCTCCAAAATTGCCCATTATACAAAGAGTATTTCCTATGCATTTCTCACATTTCCAACAATGTGTGTGTATATATATACATATATATATAAAATAAAAATAAAAATAAAAATTATATATCAGTGTGTGTATATATATACACATGCATATATACACATACATTTACATGTATACACATATACACATACATGTTTGTTTATATCAGTGTGTGTATATATATACACATGCATATATACACATACATTTACATGTATACACATATACACATACATGTTTGTTTATATCTATGATCTCATAAGAATATAAGTATATAAATAAAGTACTTGTGATTTATGGCAGGCCAGGGTGATTTAAGATGGCCCCAATGATCCCCACCTCCTGGTATTCATATTTTCTCCATTTGAAAACAAACTGGCTTAGAAATTTGCTGCTAACCAATAATATGTAACTTCAATGACCAGTCTACATAAGATTGTTATTTCTCTCTTACTAGCTGATTTTTCTCTCTTGCTAGGTATGACAAAGCTAACTATCATATTAATGAGACCCATGTGGCAAAGAACTGAAAAAGGTCTCTTGATAACAACCAGAAAGAGGCGAGGCCCTCAGTCAACAGGCCTTGAAGAACTGAATTTTGCCAATGATTAAGTAAATGAAGTAGGAAATGATCCTTCCCCAGTTAAGCCTTAAGTTGGGACTGCAGTCCTGTCTAATATATTGACTGCAGTCTTGTGTAACATTGTGAAGCAGAGGGCTGATCTAAGCCATACCCAGATTCTTGGCCCACAGAAACTGTGAGATAATATAGGTGTGTTGACTTTAGCTTAAAAATTTGTGCTAATTTTTTACATAACAATAAATAATGCAATATTAACTAAATATTTGTTGAAATAATTTATTCATTTTTGGAAAGAATACTTGATTTATACTTAGTTCACTTAGGAGTTTTGTCTTAATGCAATTACATACTAGTTATATGATCTCGCTAAATTTTCTCTCCCTGGAGGTCAGTTTCTTCATCTGTTAAGTTAGGTAATTAACTGGGATGATCCCTTCTAACATCCCTACTAGTTTTAAGGCTATAT
>NW_011888824.1:7113377-7130108 GCF_000151845.1 Pteropus vampyrus | reverse complement strand
AATAATATCTACACACACTAGAAATGTGACTTTGGATGTAGAAAGTTCTACACAAAGAGAAATACAAGTGGAGGCCCTAAGGTACATGGACCTCGCTTGTTAAGACATCTGAAATAGCAAGTAGAATGAGGAGCACATGATTTTATGCACTACACTCAATTGTTCTCAACCTTCAAATTTATATAAATTTATTTTTATTCAAATTTGTCAAATAGAAAAGAACTAAATAGAATAAAAAACTTATTTAGTTTATAAATTTCATCTTGAGACTAAATTAATGCTACCTTTTAGAAAACAAAGTCTCAATTTACAATTCATTCATCTTTACTTCAATAAAATAATATTTTGTTATCTCACTGAAAAATTTAGTAAAAGATACATCTGCCTCAAATATTTAATTATTTTACATTGTATAAACACATTGAAATTTGAAAATAGATTCCAATTTTTATCTAAATGATTAGTCCCTTGAAAATACTAGATTGAAAATTCTAAAATATACTGATCTCATAAACCTATATTTAAAATATGAGGAAATTTAAATTTAGTAGTTAAGATTGAACTATCAATTAGAATCCATATCTTTCTAACATCAAACAATTGGTAGACAAAATTAGAACAATACAAGTTGATTCACATAATCCTCCAAAATACAAAACATTACATTGATATTCAAATTGATTTACTATTTTTTTTTTTGGTGTATTATTAAGACACTTTAGGTCTTTGATGGCTTAAAATATTGATCGAGGTGTATGCATTACCTTTTCTTCTTGAAGAAAAAAAGAAATCCTGAATTGAGTCTTCCAAAATCAAACTCAAAGTGTAACACTGGTCAAAAGTTGTAAACCAGAAATGTTGTGATAGCTTCCTATTGCTGTAGCAACAAATTACCAAAAGCTCAGCTTCTTAAAACAGCATTCATTTAATATCTCCTAGTTTCCACAGTTCAAAAGTCTTGGCACGATGTGACTCAACCACATTCTCTGTATAGGGTTGACAAGGCTAAAACCAAGACGTCAACAGGGCTGCATTTCCTACTGCAAGCTCTGACAAACAGTGGGCTTCCACACGTATTCAAAGCGTTAGCAAAATTTTTCTCATACTTTCCATGTGCCTTCCTCAATTTTCAAGCCATCAATGGGGGGAAATTTCTCCTCACACTTTTTTGTCACATTTCTATGCATTTAAAGTTTCATGAGATTATACGGAGCCCACCTGGATGATCCAGAATAATCTCTGTAATTTAGATTAATCTTAACTACTTCTGCAAACTTTTTTGGTATGTGATGTAACAGCCACTGGGATGACACCAAGGGATGAAAGTCATGGGGGACAAAACTCTGCCTACCACATATGAAAAAGCCCTTCATTTTCCTCTCAAATTTTGAGGTGCTCTATTATTTTAAGTATTCAGTTTTATTATTCTTTGGATATTAAATTTTAATTGTAAAGCCAAATTAACTTCTTACATAAAAGAAATACTAAATGCTTATAATCATCTAGCTGTTACCAAAAATGTAAATTTGAACAGAAAAAGAATTTACTTATGAAAATAATAAAGAGAAAAGTTACCTTTTGCCACTGTCTTTGTTTCTGTTTTTTCTTTTTTCTCCATTTTTTCCTTGTGAGTTACTTAAACAGAAAATTTTATATTAGTACATCCTATTAATAGATTCCAAGACAAAGCTTTCTCTTTATCTCAGGTTTATAGCCACAAAAATCATGAACTGTTTTGAAGATTGATGGCATTAATGAGCTTAATTCAAGAATAAAGATTTACCAATATAATAATAACTGAATAGAGTCCAATTTTAAAGACTTGACATTGAGACTTAGAAAGCATTTCGAATGCTAATCTCACCCTTCTTTTTAAAGTCATTATTCCAGATAGAATGATATGGGTTTTCAAAAAAGACAAACTGAGGGAAAACAATTTTATAAGAATTTGTTGAAAGATATATCATTTTATCTCTCTAGGATTAATAAAAAGAAACAATTAAATCATGACTAGAGCTTTGATTAAACACAATATTTCTTATCAAAGACACAATTGTGTAGTGGGTCTCACTATATGTGATTGTCTTATGTATTGACAAAATGCTTAGCCTCTCTGATCCCTACATACTAAATGCCCTACATGCCAGCGATATTTTGACAACCAGTTTATTTTTTGATAGTTTCCCAAATCAGCATATATTTTTCAACATTTATATGCTATTTCCTAAAGAAAAAGAATGAAAATAAAAAATTATAGAAAATTAAATAATATCAATTTAATTAAATATTTGGGTAAAGAAAAGAACCAAATTCTTAGACTAAAAAGTTGGAGTCTCAATTCTTTCCATTTCTCCAAGAATAGAATAATAATGTCTATAAGCTCTACTTATATTATAAAAAGAGAGAAATATCCTTAAAATAAGTGCTTAAAAACTGTTCTTTTAAAATGCAGTCTATGATATTTGCAAACCATACTTCCAATAAGGGGCTAATACCCAAAATATATAAAGAACTTATACAACTCAACAATAAAAAAAAACCAAACAATCCAATTAAAAAATGGACAGAGGAACTGAACAGATACTTTTCCCAAGAAGGCATACAAATAACCAACAGATATATGAAAAGATGCTCAACTTCACTAGATATAAGGGAAATGCAAATCAAAACCACAACAAGATACCACCTCATACCTGTTAGAATGTCTATTATCAACAAGACAAGAAAATAAGTGTTGAAGAGGATGTGGAGGAAAAGGAACCCTCAAATTGCTATTGGGAATGTAAATTGGTACAGTCACTATGGAATACAGTACGGAGGTTTCTCGAAAAATTAAGAATAGAACTACCATATGACCCAGTAATCCCTCTGCTGGGTATCTACCTAAAATATTTGAAAACATTTATTCTTAAAGATATATGTACCCCTGTGTTCATTGCAGTATTATTCGTGGTAGCCAAAATATGGAAACAATCCAAGTGTCCTTCGATGGATGATTGGATAAAGAAGATGTGATGCACAAACAAACAAACAAACTCACTGACACAGACAACAGTATGGTGGCTACCAGAGATAGAAGGAGGATGAGTGGAGGTTAAAGAGGGTAAAGGGGATCAAATATATGGTGATGGAAGGAAACTAGACTTTGGGTGGTGAGCACACAATGCAGTATACAGATGTTATATTATAGAAATGTACATTTGAAATTCATATAGTCTTGTTAAGCAATGTTATTCAATAAATTTAATAAAACATAAATCAAGTGAGATAATTCATGTAATATAGTAAAAAAATATATACAGTCTATAAATGGTTTCCCCTAAATCTTGCAGAGATGATGCAAGCCTCATAGACTCAAAATGAAAGGATGGAAAATGATATTTCAAGCAAATGGCATTCAGATAAAAGTAGAAGTAGTGGTACTAATATTGGACAAAATAGACTTCAAAATAAAAAAGGTAAAGAAAGATACTGAGGGACACTTCATAATGATAAAGAGAATCATGCACCAAGAAGACATAACACATATTAATATCTGTACCCTCAATTAGGGAGCCCCGATTAGTAAATGTAAAGCAAGTACTAAGAGAACTAAAGGGAGAATCAGACCAAAACACTATTACATTAGGGGACCTAAATACCCCACAGATCATCTAAACAGAAAATCAATAAGGACATAACATCCTTAAATGACACATTAGACCAACTCAACATAATTGACATTTTCAGAGCCTTCCATCCCAAAACAGCTGCTTATACATTCTTCTCTAGTGCACATAGAACATTCTCAAGAATTGAATACATACTGGGACATAGAAATAGCCTCAACAAATATAATAGGATTGAAATCATACCAATCATGTTCTCTGATCATAATGCCTTGAAACTAGAGATCAACTGCAGAAAGAAATCAGGAAGAACCACAAATACATGGAGATTAAACAACATGCTACTGAACAATAACTAGGTCAGAGCAGAAATAAAAAAAGAGATCAAGAAATACATAGAAACAAATTATAATGACAGTACAACATATCAAAATTTGGGACACGGCAAAAGCAGTCATAAAAGGAAAGTTCGAATCATTACAGATCTACCTCCAAAAACAAGAACAAGTTCAAATAAACAACCTAAAGCTTCATCTTAAAAAAACTAGAAAAGGAAGAACAAATAAGACCTAAAGTTAGCGGAAGGAAAGAAATCATCAAAATTAAAGCAGAACTAAATGAAATTGAAAACAACAACAACAACAACAAAATAGAAAAAAATAAATGTAACCAAGAGCTGGTTCTTTGAGAAGTTTAATAAAATTGACAAACCTCTGGCTAGACTCACTAAAGAAAAAAGAGAAAGGACACAAACAAAATCAGGGATGAAAGAGGGGAAATTACGGCTGACATCACAGAAATACAAAGGATCATGCAAGAATACTACAAAAAAGTATATAACAGCAAATTTGATAACCTAGAAGAAATTGACCAGTACTTAGAAAAATACGACCTTCCTAGACTGAATCAAGATCTGGCAAATCTAAATTGAATGATCAGCAGTATGGAAGTTGAAACAATCATCAAAAACCTACCAAAAAGTAAAAGTCCAGGACCAGATGGCTTCACCAGTGAATTCTACCAAACATTCAAAGAAGATTTAATACGTATTCTCCTCAAACTTTTCCAAAAAAATCAAAGAGAAGGCAATACTTCTCAACTCATTTTATGAGGCCAATATTACTCTGATACCAAAACCTGGTAAAGATAACACAAAAAAAAGAAAACTGCAGACCAATATCTCTCATGAACACAGATGCAAAAATTCTAAATAAGATGCTAATGAACCAAATACAGCAACATATTAAAAAATTATACACCATGATCACATGGGCTTCATCCTAGAGACACAGGGATGGTTCAACATGTGCAAATCGATTCTAGTGATACACTACATAAACAAATGTAAAAAATAAGAATAATATGATCATATCAGTAGACGCAGAAAAAGCCTTTGATAAGATACAGCACCAATTTATGATCAAAACACTTAACAAAATCAGTAGAGAAGGAAAGTACCTTAACATAATAAAGTCCATATATGACAAACCCTCGGCCAACATTATACTTAATGATGAAAAACAAAAAACCTTTCTTCTAAGATCAGGAACAAGGCAAGGCTGTCCAGTATCACCACTGCTATTCAGTATAACATTGAAGGACCTAGTGAGTGCGATTCGATAAGAAAAAGATATAAAAGTCACCCAAATAAGAAATGAAGAAGTAAAACTGTCATTTTTTGTGGATGACATGATTCTCTATATAAAAAACCCTAAAGACTCCATAAGAACACTATTAGAAACAATAAGCAAATACAGTAAAATCTCTGGATACAAAATCAACGCTCAAAAATCCATAGCGTTCCTATGAAGTGTCAGAAAAAGAAGTGGAAAAAATAATTTCTTTTGGAATTGGAACAAAAAGAATAAAATACCTAAGAATAAATCTAACGAAACATATGAAGGACCTACATAATGAAAACTACAAGACCCTATTAAAAGAAATCAAAAAAGATACAAACAAATGGAAAGCTATTCCATGTTCTTGGATTGGAAGAATCAGTATAGTTAAAATGACCATATTACCTAAAGCATTATACAGATTTAATGCAATTCCCATCAAAATGCCATTGGCATTTTTAAAAGAAATGGAACAAAAAATCATCAGATTTGTATGGAAGCACAAAAGATCCCAAATTGCTAAAGCCATCCTAAGAAAAAAGAACGAGGCTGGAGGCACCACTCTGCTCGACTTCAAATTATACTACAAAGCGATAGTAATCAAAACGGCATAGTATTGGCGGCAAAGCAGACACACAGACAAGTGGAACAGAATCAAAAGTCCAGAAGTAAACCCATATTCATATGGGCAAATAATTTTTGACAAAGCAACCTGAAACATACAGTGGAAAAAGGAAAGCCTCGTTAATAAATGGGGCTGGGAAAACTAGAAAGCCACCTGCAAAAGAATGAAATCAGACTGTTGTCTATTATCATACGCCAAAATTAACTCAAAATGGATTAAGGACCTGAATATAAGACCTGAAACAATAAAATGCATAGAAGAAAACATAAGAACTAAACTCAAAGACCTTGGATTCTATGAAATTGACCTCAAAGGCAAGGGAAGTAAAAGCAAAAATAAGTGAATAGGACTACATCAAACTAAAAAGCTTCTGCTCACCAAAAGAAATCATCAACAAGATAAAGAGAAAACCATCAGAATGGGAAAATATATTTGCAAGCAACGCCTCTAATAAGGGCCTAATAGCCAAAATATACGAAGAATTCATACAACTCAATAACAACAAAAAAAAACAAGTGATCCAATGAAAAAATGGGCAGAGGACCTGAACAGACACTTCTCCCTAGAGGACATACAAATGGCCAACAAATATATGAAAAGATGCTCAACATCGCTAGCTATTAGGGAAATGCGAATCAAAACCACAATGAGATATCACCTCACACCTGTTAGAATAGCTGTTATCAACAGGACAAATATTAACAAATGTGGAGAGAATGCAGAGAAAAAGGAACCCTCATACACTGCTGCTGGGACTGCGAATAGGTATAGCCACTATGGAAAACTGTATAGAGGTTTCTCAAAAAACTAAGAATTGATCTACCATATGATCCGCAATCCCTCTACTGGATATTTACCCCAAAGACTTGAAAATTCATATCTGAAAAGATATCTGCACACCAATATTCATAGCAACATTATTCACAGTGGCCAGGACATGGAAGCAACCGAAGTGTCCTACAATAGATGATTCGCTAAAGAAGCTTTGGTACATATAAACAACGGAATATCACTCAGCCATAAGAAGAGATGAAATACTGTCATTTGCGATAACATGGATGGTCTTCGAGATAATCATGCTAAGCAAAATAAGCCAGACAAAGTTGAAAATCACATGATATCACTTATATGTGGGATATAAACCTAAAAGCAACAAATGAACAGGACAAACAAACAGAGACTAGTGGTTACCAGAAGATAGTAGTTACCAGTGGTTACCAGAGGGAGGAGATAGATGGTTAAAGGGGATCAAATATAGGAGGTAGGGGGAGGGTGAAGTGGGTAAAGAGAATCAAATATATGGTAGCTGAGAGAAACTGGACTTTGGGTGGTTAACACACACCCAAAGAATATACAGATGTCAAATTATAATGTATACCTGAAAATTATATAATTGTATTAACCGATGCTACTTTGATAAACTTAATTTTTAAAAATAAATAAATAAATAAATAAATAAATAAATAAAAGGCAACACATTCTTAATTATTTTTTTAACAATTCTTTTTTTAGCCACTGTGAAGGTTGAAAAAAACTATAAGAAATATAAAATTATTTGTTAGTCAGAATTCTAACAATTCTGTATAACTCAATAGCAGATGGGAAATAGACACTTGTTTCTAGAATAAAGAAGATAGCTGTATTAAAATTCATGAATATTATCACTAAGTAAACATTAATAAAATAACAATTATTTAACTCAAATTTTCAATTGTGAGTATATAATAAAGAAAAATTGAAGCATATTTCTACTGACCCAATTTCTAAATACCATAATACATTCTAGCTAAGTAAAATGTTTCACAAAGCAAGATAACTGAGGAGGCTATGCATATTGTGAACACATAAATCAACTGAAATCTAACACATAATCCACTCCTAAACAAGAGCCAAAAATAAAATCAGAATTTTATTTCACATCACACATTAAAATGGATTTTTGATGAATTAAATTTAAATGTAAAATACAAAACTAATTTTTAAAACTTGAGGAAAATATTAGTAACTATTGATTTAATCTTTGCATAAAGATTTAAAAGCATAAATATCAAAAGAAAATATCAACGTATCTAGTCACATAAAAATTCAAGAATCTAAACACATACACAAATACACACACACGCACTTACACGTGTCTATTCACATGAACAGAAACTCTAACATTAACTCTGAAACTGAGAAAAATATTTTTAAAAGTGACAGATCAAGAATATATACCCAAATGACATGCACACATATCATCAGGAAAAATGGGTAATGAGCATTAACAGTTACACGAGAAATATACATGGCTAAAACTCGTACTTAAATCCTTCAATCTACAAATAAGAAGCACTTAAAAGATAAAGTGAAAGAAAATATCTGCATTAAATTCAATTTTTTTTTTAAGAGAATGAGGAAAATATCTATTTACCGATATGGAAAGATCTCTAGGACATATCATCAAATTATAAAAGCCAGAATATAGGACATGCTAAATTTTGTATAAAAAATTGGTAGAAACAACAATCTATACTATCATATAAATTCATAATGAAGCCCTGAAAGATACATATAAAACTCATAAAAGTAGTTTAGTGTGTGTACGCATAGGTAAGATAGATTGGGAACCTGGAAGTGGGCGCAAGGCAGGAGGAAGCTTTTCACAGTGCATCTTTATCTATTAAATAATAAGTTTGCGTTGCTCATTCTAAACAAGTAAAAATTAAATAACATTTTAAAATCCAGTTTAATAGGTAAAAGATGCAAGTTAAATAATGAAGTATGCTTTCTTACCTATCAAACTGGCAAATATTTTCTGAATAGCGTCCTCACTGATAGCTAAGGCAGTCAGTCTCAAAACTGCCAGGGGAAAAATTGACTCAACTTTTCAAAAAGTAAATTGGTAATAGAGTTGAAGAGTCTTAAGTATTTTATTTCCTTCAACCCAGAAATTACTCTTTTCAGATTAAATTCTAAGGAAATTATAATATAATTAAAAATATAAATTTAGGGTCATCTAAAATTTGATGTATAGGGGAGGTCAAATGGAGAGAGAGACCAATGTGTAAAAACAGCAATAAGAAAAACAGCATACCTTTCTTCTCAGGTTTTTCTTTTTCTTTTATTTTGTCTTTTTCTTTTTCTCTTTGTGTAACTAGAAAAAAAAATAGACAATACTTTTTATTTAAATAAGCAGAATGAAGGATGCGATGATTACATGTCAATCTTTGATGTCAAAAACTTATTTGCTGCCTTTGGAAATTTTTCTTTAACTGACATGAGATTTTACATAGTTAGAGGTTTAAACATTAAAATAATTGTAGATTTATTTATTTCTATTTTGATTTCATATCTAAGCACAAATTCGTACTAAAACCATTTCTAATTGCAAAGAATATTCAACTTTTCCAAATCTTTAACTTCAACTGAATTAAACGGAAAATTTTAAAAATGTATCATGCTAAATGCCAAAGTAGCCCATCTCAATACTGGAGAAGAGCCAAAAATATGAGACCAAAAATATAGAAGATAGTATTCTGAATATGAAGCAAAAAATAATCCATCTTAATAGTATGTTAATCTTCTACAGAAATAATCTACAATAAAAGTTTTTGAAAATATAGAAGACTGAGACTAGGATGATACCAACTCTTTTCAAAGAAAACAAAATTTAATTTAATATGAGCTGTGATCCAATAAAGTAATATAACAGTGCTCCAATTTAAGTCCTAATCTTATCCTACAATTTAGTCATAACTCTTATTAATGGCACCTCCAATTATCTAAGCTAGAAACACAATACTCATTTAGGATTTATCTTTTATTTTCCATTTTTTTAATCCATCAAGCTCTTTCAATCATATCTGTTTAATATTCCTCTTACTCATCTTCTTTTATCCAATACTACATTCCCTGCCTATCATTTATTTACACAAAGATATAGAAAGAGCACCTGCCAAGTGCTAAAGACCCTGCTAGAAAAGACAGACTCCATTCCTGTCAACATGATATCTGTGAGCTAGTAGACGATAGATGCTAAACAAATAATTACAAAGATAGTTAATTGCTGTTAATATAATTGCTGTGAAGAAAATATTCCCGGTAGCATGTCAATATATACAATGAGACCTAATCTAGACTGTGTGTTTGAGGAAGGCCCCTTGGTAGAAGTGACATTTAAGGATATGAAAGATGAGAAGAAATTAACCTAGTAAGTGAGTGGGAAGGTGAAAGGGGGAAAAAAATAATTTCAGAAGTTGAAGTAGGATGCCCATCTAGGGTAGTTTATTATTACACATATTATTATGATAATATTCTGACTATTCTCTTGAACCTATATATTTAGGTTTTTCTCTCAGAATAACCTTTATAATATGAATATCTGATATACCGTTGACCTTTTATAAATAGTATCTCCCTCTTTGCTTAGCACAGTGTCTGTCAAAGAGTAGGTGGTATATCAAATATAAAAATATTTTATTGTTCCAGTGATCTGACAATGGCTTGTCAACCCAATCTTACCTACTAGGAATTCCCCCTTGAACTTTACATTCTCCTTATATCAGAATGCTTGGAGCTCACAAGCACGCCATGTGCCCTGTTAAGGCCTTTGCATTTCTGCCCATCATATCTTCCATCTAGAATTTCTACACCCACAATTCTTCTTTTCCCTGCACTCTTTCTCCATCTTACCTCAAATGCCTTCACCTCTATAAAATGTTCTTTAATCTCTACATATTTCATATACCAACCGCATAATGCTCATAATTCTATTTCAGCAATTAAATAATAAAACTGCAATTGTTAATGTATCTGGCTACCTAGTAAGTGAAATCTTTAGATACTATACTGTATTATTTTATTTTTACATCTATGGCTCATTATATAGTGTCTGTCACGTACTGGACTCTTAATAGATACTTGTGAATAAGCAAAATTCTAAAACATTATGAGTTATATTTATCTTCCAGTGCAATTCTATTTATTGATGATGTGGTATAGATAGAATAAGCACAGTTTGCTTCCAATCATTAAAAATTTTTACGAGTTAAACTTTCTTAAATAGTTAAAACTCAGTGAGAAACAAACAAACAAAAATTACCATAGAAAATCTTTTTTGCTTTCTACAATCAATGATTCTTTTAGGTGTTTCTGAGGTACTAAATTCAATATAAATATCTGACAAAATAAGAAGACATCAGTATTCATACATGACCACAAGTAGCTTATTTTGGTTCCTTTGGATCACTATTAATTAAGCTAAAAACCAAAAAGAAAATCTTGGCAAAAAGAAAGCCTCTTTTAAAGTTTCTCCAGAGGAAACCCAGTTTGTGGGAGATAAGCTGTATTTTTGGAACTCCGAATGGCAAAACCCCCAAGAGAACACCTAATCTGTGTCTCTGCCTCAGTGAAGGACCAGACCTTGCCCACCTTGAACAGCTGGTTGTCCACTCTGCTAAAGGATTTTCTGGTTGATGAGTGCATGGGAGTAAATGGAAGAATTAATACAAAATTAGAAGAGCAAGGGGATTGAATTCAAACTCTAATTAGCATATTAATGCCTCTTTCCTGTTACCCTGGGGGAAAATCTGGTTCCTCACTCGAAATTTTGATTTACAGACACAGTTCTGTATGCTGGAATTTCATTATCCCCCTCAGAAATGGCACTGTAATCCTGTTTCATGAAGCAGCTGGACCCATGTGCTCTAGGGGAACTACTCAAAATGGCAGAGAGCCACTAAAGCTTCTTGGATGGAAACTTCAAACTTTGGCAAGACTGAGTTCAAATACCAAGTTTTTAAATTTCTTTCATCAAAACAATGTAACCATCAATAATTGTGTTAATAGTCACTCTAAAAAAAAATAATAATTGCTACGACAAACGCATTTTCTTATACATCTCTTGGCTTAGAACCCACGGCCAAAATTTTTCATATATATAAGAAAAAAGTACCTTTTATTGTCACCAGATATGTTTGGCAGGTTACATCTTAGCTAGGACAGTTTTAGCTCAGGATAAAATAGCTCGTTGCACCTGCTAGAGCTTAGTTTGTTTGTCATCCTTATTTACAAGAAATAAAAGTCCCTTCGGTATACTGATAATTAAAAACAAATGGAATCCAACAGTTGAATGGCCTTGATGTTTGGCATCTGAGTTGGCATGGCCCTGCTGTTCCTGCACTTGCCCAGACTCTGACCTTTCCCTGACCAGAACATTTAGCTCAACTCAACTTTGAGGCACGTCTCTCAAACTTCCTCATATGGTCCCTTTCCAGCACTCTGCAAGCTGTGCTCTGTGCTTTCACAGTGTTTGGCCCTGGCAACCTGCCAATCAGGCTCTGTGTCCTTTTCTGAAGTGTATCAGAACTCACAGTGCTCCTGACCTTCAGCTTCTTATCCACTAAAACTTTACCCAGGCCAAGCGGAAGGATTCAGGGCCAGGTTGCCAGAGCTCTTTGCTGATCTCTCTGCTCTTAGGACGAAAATCAAAAGTTTTGGTGCCAAAATTTTTAAAGTACTAATTTGTATAGGCTACTATATGTTTCAATTGATGGTTAGCAAGTAAATTTAATTAACCAAAATTCTGCAACTCCTACTTACTTCAGAACTACTATACAGAACTCCTACTTACTTCAGAACTACTATACAGAACTCCTACTTACTTCAGAACTACTACCCAGAACTACTAATCTTGAGGGCCCAAACCAAAAGAAATCAGATGAAAAAGCAAGAGACCATTATGCCTTTATACTATAAAAGACTTTGAGGAGAATGATTAGTTATAATAGATTTTGTTGATTTTTCTTTTAATTAATTTATCTACTCGGTTTTCTGGTGCTTTTGTGGGATGTATTAGTACTAAAGTGGTCTATAAATTTTAAGTAGGTCAATAGTTGAGAGCTTCATAAAATTCCTGTATATCCATGTTTTGAATTCATCATTATTTTTTTACGAACGAGCAAGATACACATTCATTTTTAACTCCTTAAAATTTCTCTGCTTTTGCCACCACTAAAGAAAAATGTCTAATGTACCTTTGGTTAGTGTGTATATCTCTGCATATGTTTCACTTTCTTCGTAACTAATTTGTATAATTTCCATTCTGTGCTAAGGAAAAATGATCTACACACTTTTACATGACAAATGATGAATTCAATAGAAAAGCATTCTCGAGTACAGAAACATCTCAAGGATTATATTATTCATTCTTCCTACAGTAAGAATTTATCATTTTTAATTTAAAATAAGCATACAACTTTAGAGCTGGTTGGAAGCTAGGAGGTCAATTAGCCTGAACTTCTTTGTCAAAGGGTAAGAAAATAGGCTCATAAGAGTCCATGGCAGAGTAAAATAAGAATGCAGTTATTAGATTGCTAACCTAGTACTCTTCTCCCCAAACTAGACCACCTTGTACAACCCAGGATTATAAACTTGTTTTATGAACCAAGTGTGTTAATTGGATTCTCTATGCATGTTATCTACAATCTAGCCTACAATAGCATACACGCCTCTTTTTCATAATAAAATTATATTTACTTACATATTATTAAAGTGAAGATAGGCAAATTATCCAAAGTTACAAAGCTCATATGATGCATATGTTTTAAATCGCAAAACATATCTTTTAATTTCAAAATGAGTTTTACTTTCAAATCTGCTTTAATTGTATGAGTAATTTCCCCTTCTTCTGGGGCTACATAGCCACAGTCAGAACTGTAATCACTTCCTCATAAGTGAATTACTACTGTGGAGGCACAGCTTTGTGCAGAGCCTTCAGTTCTCATTTTCCAGGTTTATCCTTCACTACTGCCAGAGAGGAAAAGGAAATATATTTTGTATTTTAAATAGTCAATTAAGTAGAGCTGAAAGAAGACAAAAGTAAAAGTTTATACAATACAAGCTGAATAAATTAATTTGCGGGCTTTGAAAGCACTTTTATAAAGGGCACCAAGATATTTAGATATATTTAATGTCCTGTCCTTTTTGGCTTTTGAGCCTCATCTTCAGCAAAATCTCTTGCCAGCCTTTGATTCCCGCCCTCTAATTGTTTCCCAGAAACAATCCTAAACCGGTCGATCCGTTTTATCTTTATAAATTACTCATTTTAAAAATGTTCCTTTGACTTTGTGCATGTGATAACTGTTTTGGATGAAATTGTGTCACCTCGAAAAGATGTACCCCTAGTACCTCAGACTGTGACCTCAGTTGGAAACAAGGTCTTTATAGACATAATTAAGTTAAAATGAAGTCCCTAGGGTGAGACCTAATTCAACATTATTGGTGTCCTTATGAAAAGGAGAAATTTAGACTCTGAGACAGATATGCAAAGAGGAAAGAGACAGAGACACAAAGCACTTGAAGATGAAGGCAGAGATTGGAGTGATTTATCTAAAAGCCAAAGATTGCCAGCAAACCCCCAGAAAGCTGGGAGAAGCATGGAAGAGATTCTCCCTCCCAGTCATCTGGAGAAATCAACCCAGCTGAAATCTTGACTTCAGAGACAGTATACAGGCTACTATATCCTTCAATTGATGGTTTGCAACTAAATTTAATTAACCTCTCTAACTGTGGGACAATGCATTTCTGTTATTTTAAGCCACCTAAGTTTTGATACTTCATTACAGCCACCATAGGAAACGAAATCCTAGGAAACACACAAATCTCAAGCCATTCATTCCTCTAAGGCCTTACCAGAAAACTACAGTCAAACACACTCTGCAACCGAGATAGCCAATTATCTTCTCAAACTCCATCTCGTCTCCAGGACATCCCTTTGTGGAGTGCTTCCATACAATGGTATACTGTGTATTTGCTTTTTTAGATTTCTCATTGGACTGGGTCTTATCCTTCATTGAATTTTTACTGGCTGGCCTACTCTGCTGTTGACTACATGCCATCCATCAACACGCACTTCTGCCATGTGAACTTCTTCCCCATTCCTGAGGTCTGTTCTTCACCTGAACACCTGACAACCCAGGTGCATATAGCAGAAGTCTATTGTTCTGGATGCCTAAAAGGCCCCCACCTAAAGACATCCATGTGGACATCGTTTTAAAATATTGGTTGAAGGAAAGTTCTATACGATATGCCTGAATCCTAGGACATGAGTTTAATTGACAGTGATTCTAACCTTGGCTACTCACTTGAATCATTAGAAAAGCTTAACTCAAACTCTGCCCTCACCTCTCAAATGTTAATGGCCACAGAACGCAGTCTGCATGTGGATATATTTTTTAAAAACTATCCAGATGATTCTCAGGACCGTTCAGGGGTGAATACCACCCGTTGGCAACAATGACGCCTAGTTTTTTAGCTTGAATAACTTGGATAGGTGGAAATATCAATTATTAGGAAAAATAATACAAAGGGCTGAAGACATTTTGTGCCATAAAAGTTAATGTGGGCTACAAATATATTGAGTGAAAGAAATTAGTTATCTGTGTTAAGTCAGATGACAGTTACGAAGAAGAGTCCAGAGACTTTTTATATTCTACTTCTTCAGTCTTTTCAAATATCGCAATTAACCAACCACCAGGGCAGGGCTCCCAAATTATTCAATATCTTAAATGCAATGTGAAGAGATTATCTAATTAAAAAAAAATACTTGAGATAGCCAGGACATTCTGAAGTTTTTGATTTAAGGTGTATGAACATCGTGTATAAATTTCTAAATAAACATTAACTAACATGTCAGCACTTATACTTAAAATCAAAATAAGTACTCATTGCTAGGTTAATGATTAAAGGGCTTTCGCTGCAGCTCTGTGAAACCATCCCCTTTTTTCTCTAATGAAAAACATCAAACAAAATAAGTAGATAGACAAAAAAGGAACAAAAGTTACCTTTGCCTTATGAATTAAAATCACTTAGATAATGTGGATGACTACAAAAAATTAATTTTTTATGAAAAAAGATAAGAATTGAAACATTAATTCTTTGACACTTTAAAAATGATTAGCGTTTTATATGAAATTATTTTGGAAATGTATGTTCTCTGGGATTCTCATTCTTCTGTTTCCTGTTTTCCATTTGATGATTAAATCATCTAGGTATGAGACTTTGGGCTTTTCCAATGACTTCACACTCCTAAAACCTTTTAGAATACCATATGAAGGAAGAAAAAAATAGACACAATAGGATGTGATTTCGCTTCTATAATCATCAAAATTTTTATCTCCCCCTAAAATACACCAGCTTCAGCATAATGAATATTTTTAAACTCAGATATATGCTGGTTTGTCTATAACCATTGCAAGTTGGTATTACTTTGGATATATTGTATCTTTTCTTTTAAGAATTCAAAATGCTTTGATAACAATTTAAATTGCTAATTATCCATTATAACCATAACTGATATGAAATGTGGCATATATATATATAAAAGATATATTTAAGTACATACATGAACAGTTATAAAACCACATTTACTTTCAATGAACTGCTTGGGAATAAAAAGTAGGCATTATTCTACTTGGATGAGGAAACTAAGAGGTAAAACAAAATCTTTTCATAATCACACAGAAAAAATGTGGAAAAAAAGAAACTATCTGAAGCCCATTTCAGTGTGGAATAGCTAAAACTCCATTTTCTCTTTCTTAAAAAATATTCACTTTCCCAAAATATATTTGGTCTATTCAGAAAATATATTCAGGTACTAATCTTTAGCCCAGCTTTTGAGAAATTTATTTTAAAGCTTAGCCAAATTCAGTGTTTTAATTATGCAAGACTCACTAGTTTAATAAACCCAATCTACAGCCCACTGCTCAAAGTCTTTAACAGCAGGATTCTAATAGAGCCAGGTCCAAAATGGAAATGGTACCATCTGCAGCACTACATTCACTCCAGCAGCACTCCTATTAAATTAATAGTACAGTGTGCAAGATAAAATAGCAGAGAC
>NW_011888824.1:7110454-7112717 GCF_000151845.1 Pteropus vampyrus | reverse complement strand
AGATGAAAGGAATAGTAAGTATCACGTCACTGTTTATCTTCTCCCTAAGGCTATGTAAGAAAGCTGGGAGGCCGTGGCAATATGCAGTGAGACAACGTAATGATTGCATTTCTACATTAGAGATCTTAAAGATATTTCATGGCATAAAAAAATTCAAATTTAAAAAAATTAAACTCTGATTTATTTTAGAAGGTTATTAAAAGCAGGAAAAATATTTGCTAGTAAGTCAAAAAATATGTTTGTGGTATTATCTTACCTAATAAACATCAGTTGTAAATAACTTAAAAATTGTCATACATTTTAAAGTTAACTTGATTCCAATCATTAAATATTATTTATATATTGATGCCTGAAGTTAAATGGGAAGTAAAGGTATTTTTCTTTTCCTTTTTTTTTTTTTTTATGTCTACAACACCTGGTCTTTCTAGGTGGTCTCCCATCCAAGTACTAACCAGGCCTGACCCTGCTTAGCTTCCGAGATCAGACGAGATTGGGTGTGTTCAGAATGGCATGGCCATAGACTAAGGTACTTATTTAAACACTCGAAAATTAAAACAAAATAAGTAAACAAACTAAACGAGAAAACTTTCCTTTCTCCCATATAAATGTACAAAATATATACACTAAATAAAAATAAGAAAAAAAACATAAAATTAAATACTCACCTTTAGTTTGTATTTTTCTTTCAGGTTTCTCCGGCTTTTCAGTTTTTTCTTTGCGTATTTCTAAGGAAAAATAAAATTTATAATTTAAAAGCTCTTTGTAAATATAAGCCATAACTATGACTTAAATTTTTTAATTCCACCATGAAAACTAAATTATTATCTCTAAGAAGCTTATAGATTGATCTAAAATAAAAGAGTTTGTAACATATTGCTAAGTCACTCATTTTTTGAAATAAGGAAAAAAATCCGAGTTACCTCAAAATTAGTTATTTGAAAATGCTTAAAAACTTACATGAATGGAGATAATTGTCACTGTTTTTAGTGCTAAAATCGATCACAATTTATAATCATGTTTTATATTAATTACTTTCAATACAAATTAAGAATCCTTGGTAAGAATGTCATTTAGATTTAGGAAGATTTAGTTTTTACATATTAAATTAAGAATTTGTGAAATGAACTATAACAACCGTCTAATAGGAAACATAATTCAGAAGTAGTGACTCTAAGCTATATTTATAATCAGAATTTGTTAATGCATTTAACCAATTACTGCATGCAAATATGACACATTTCATGAAATAAGTTAGTTGTTAATTTTTTTCTAAATATCAGGTTTTAACAAATGTAGTTAATTTGCTGCTAGCTTCAGTATGTATACATTGACAAGGCTTAGAAAAAGAAGTTAATTCTGAATTTATAGTTCATTTGGATAGAAGTGAATTTAAGATTAGAGTTTACAAATATGATTACTACCTTTGAAAAGTGACTTGATCATAATACCATGGTTTTCCTTATAAAAATGTTAATAATGTTTGTTTATTTATTTATCTATCACTTCATTCCACAGATAGCTGAGATGGTGTTAATTACTGTATACATTTTAAATTCTCTATTTGTAAATTTGACTGGATTTTTAAAATTTTTCTGCAAGTCTATAATCAAGACTGACCATAAGAAAATCTGAAATATCTTCAGAAAAGACAGTTACTGACTTTTGTTCACCTGTTGAGATAATCACTACTGGGAAGATTTCTTCTCCTCATCTTCCCCATTAATCTATCATCATACTATTTACAGGGCCACTCCTCCACCCTTATCCCATTTCCAACTTTATATATGACAATGAAGATACAGAAGAGTTAAGATACTCAATCACATTTCTCCAAGGTGCAAAAAAAGATCTACAAAGGCCTAAGGTACTTCCATCTGCCTCTCTTACCACATTTTTCTCTTCCCTGTATGTCTCCAAATCCTACTCCAAAGAAGTTTCTCATCTTAGCATCATTGACTTTTTAGGATGTGTGAACCATTATTTGGAAGTGGAGTGGGGCTATTCTGTATACTCCATGGTATTTAGCAGCATCACTGGTCTCTACCTATTAGATGCTGACAGCCCCATCCCCAGTCATGACTATGAAAAATGTCTTTAGATATTGCCAAATGCCCCTGTAGGGCAAAATGACCCCCCAAAAATTTGTTCAGATGTCTCAGGACTACATTTCTATTGTTTACCTTATGCTCTTGGGTTTTATAGTATTTCTATAATGATGTAACAAGAATAGTGCTGCTCTGTATTCAGTCATATAGATCAACAT
>NW_011888824.1:7062151-7108549 GCF_000151845.1 Pteropus vampyrus | reverse complement strand
TCACTGTTTTTAGTGCTAAAATCGATCACAATTTATAATCATGTTTTATATTAATTACTTTCAATACAAATTAAGAATCCTTGGTAAGAATGTCATTTAGATTTAGGAAGATTTAGTTTTTACATATTAAATTAAGAATTTGTGAAATGAACTATAACAACCGTCTAATAGGAAACATAATTCAGAAGTAGTGACTCTAAGCTATATTTATAATCAGAATTTGTTAATGCATTTAACCAATTACTGCATGCAAATATGACACATTTCATGAAATAAGTTAGTTGTTAATTTTTTTCTAAATATCAGGTTTTAACAAATGTAGTTAATTTGCTGCTAGCTTCAGTATGTATACATTGACAAGGCTTAGAAAAAGAAGTTAATTCTGAATTTATAGTTCATTTGGATAGAAGTGAATTTAAGATTAGAGTTTACAAATATGATTACTACCTTTGAAAAGTGACTTGATCATAATACCATGGTTTTCCTTATAAAAATGTTAATAATGTTTGTTTATTTATTTATCTATCACTTCATTCCACAGATAGCTGAGATGGTGTTAATTACTGTATACATTTTAAATTCTCTATTTGTAAATTTGACTGGATTTTTAAAATTTTTCTGCAAGTCTATAATCAAGACTGACCATAAGAAAATCTGAAATATCTTCAGAAAAGACAGTTACTGACTTTTGTTCACCTGTTGAGATAATCACTACTGGGAAGATTTCTTCTCCTCATCTTCCCCATTAATCTATCATCATACTATTTACAGGGCCACTCCTCCACCCTTATCCCATTTCCAACTTTATATATGACAATGAAGATACAGAAGAGTTAAGATACTCAATCACATTTCTCCAAGGTGCAAAAAAAGATCTACAAAGGCCTAAGGTACTTCCATCTGCCTCTCTTACCACATTTTTCTCTTCCCTGTATGTCTCCAAATCCTACTCCAAAGAAGTTTCTCATCTTAGCATCATTGACTTTTTAGGATGTGTGAACCATTATTTGGAAGTGGAGTGGGGCTATTCTGTATACTCCATGGTATTTAGCAGCATCACTGGTCTCTACCTATTAGATGCTGACAGCCCCATCCCCAGTCATGACTATGAAAAATGTCTTTAGATATTGCCAAATGCCCCTGTAGGGCAAAATGACCCCCCAAAAATTTGTTCAGATGTCTCAGGACTACATTTCTATTGTTTACCTTATGCTCTTGGGTTTTATAGTATTTCTATAATGATGTAACAAGAATAGTGCTGCTCTGTATTCAGTCATATAGATCAACATTTATGGGAACTTTTTATCAGCTTTTTAAGAAACGTACTCTGTCTGCAAAGGCACAATAAAGTTGCATTTTATATACTATAGGTAATTAGCTAACAATAAACCTCATTTAAACACACACAGAGCTTATATCTTTCGGGCTATTATAAGATACAAGATAACCAGCTTAATCACTCTTTGTCACTAACTATACCACTGTCTAATGCATAGTCACTAGACACACGCATATTAAGGAAATAATGTGGTTAGTCTAAATTGAGATGTACTACAAGAGTAAGTACATACTGGATTATGTACATTTAGTATAAAAAAGACTGTAAAATATCTCAATTATTTTATATTAATTACATGCGGAATTATATTATTTTGGACATATTGTGATGGTTTTATTTATGTATTGACTGGACTAGACAACTATCCCAAATCATTCAAATAAACACTAATCTAAGAGTTGCTGAAAATATTTTGCAGATCTAATTAAAGGCCCGAGTCCATTTACTTTCAATAAGAAGAGGATTCTGTGTCATCTGCGTAGACTTGTTTGATTCTATTGGAAGGCCTTAAAAACAGGGCTAAGGTTTCCCAAGGAAAGGGAAGAAATTCTGTCTGTGGAGGACAATTTTGGTCTCTGACCATAGGCTCAAGTTTGCCTGTGATCTTCTCTTCCACAATCACATAGGCCAATTTCTTGTAATAATATCTTAATATTTAAACATGTCTGCATAATCTCCTGCTGGTTCCGCTTCTCTTGGCGAGCCCTGATGGAAACCCTGATTTCATTAAATAAGACATGCTATTAAAATTAATGTCATAGTATTGTTTTTACTTTTTGTAATGTAGCTACTCAAAAATTTTAAATTATATATTTGTCTCATATTATATTACTATTGTACAGTGCTGGTCTAGTCTTATGGGTGGGCAAATGATTTTTTTTACACGCTAGGTCATCCACAGGGATTTTTTTACATGTGAATTGAAAAACAAAATTGGAAATTCTCCCCTGCCAATACTATCTTGCTTCCTTCCTCCAGTTTAAACCAACAAAGGCTATGGAGAAGATAGGTTGCTCGGATAACTCAGACTAAAAAAGTAAGTAAAATGTCAAAGATTTAGAGTGAGTGGTCTTTAGATATGCTAAGGGAGTCACATTTAAGTGTTGACTTCTTATTCCAAGTAGGAATGAATTGAATACACAAATGAAATGCAATATTTTAAATTAAAAAGTTACATGAAATGCTGCATTTATTGTGGGATGAGAAGACCTTAAAATGGTCATTCAGAATAAGATTTTTCCTTTAGAGGTAGGGGTGTGTGTGTGTGTGTGTGTGTGTGTGTGTGTATTCTGCAGACATCTGTTGGCCACTCAGACGAAGGCCATCTGCCTTGGTAATCCTATCAGAGCTTCCTAGCCTTATTTTAGGGAAATATGCTCTTTGGACAGAGTGGTGGTCTGGGAGACTAGACAGTCCTTATTGGTCCATGGAGGGGTTTCCTGCAAGGTAGGTGAAAGCTGTGCATCAGCGAACAGAGGAAAGAAGCAGTAGCAAGAGCTCCCTTGACTCTCCTTAGCTCTACCTCTTGTGCATGTATCAGCATCCTGTCAAAAGAGATTGGGCTCTAGATTGTAACCAGAACTGAAATGAGCAGAAGTTCATCCTGGAGGGAAAAAATAAAACAAAAGAAGACGAATATCAAAAATATGGGAATCATGAACACCACACAGAAAAAGGAGGATGAAAACACAGTCCATCCATCATTTCCCAAATACACAGAAAGGATAGTCACCCTAAAGTGGAAAGTAAGTTCTGGCATGTTGAAGAAATAAACCGAAAAAATGGCAGTATATTTCAGAACATTTATTTTTTACTCTATGGTAAATAGAGTACACACAATCCAGTTCTGTCATTCAGACCAATCCCAAAGATAAAACCCTAATTTTTTATTTTCCTGATTCTGTACTTCAGCCTAATACAAACCAAGACATCCCACTGCTCTGGGCAGATCCACTCGGATTTTCTGTATGTAGGGGTTTATGGATTAAACACACACACACACACACACACACACACACACACACACACGCAAATCTCTACAGCTCACAGTGAACAGAATATGACTTACATGAACTATTTTTTGTTCAGGAACATCAATGACTGATTTTTTAACTGATAATCACCTAGAGACCATTATGATTTCTACAGAGACAAGTGTAGACAAGAACAATTAACCTTGTAAAGACATAAACACATCTACATTTCTCATAGAAGACAAAAGAAATTTATTTCTGATGACTCAAACTTAAGGGTAAGTTAAACATCTCTCTGCATGTTTTATTGCCATATGCAATTTCTTTGGAGATGGGATTGTATCACTAGTGTCACTGTTTGTGGCTATCAAATGTCTGAAGAATCCAGTAAAGCCTCTACACAGTGTGCCAGTTCTGTCTCCATACACTTCAGCCAGGAAATGATGACCATCGAGGTGCCTGTCTGACTAAGAACATACTACCAATTTAGAATTCAGAAGGATATTTTTCTCATAAGCAGATGATGCCTGATTTGTTCCTCTCAATTTCTCTTGCCAGCAAAGAACCATTTGTATAAGAACACAAAATTAAAAAATTCAAGTCAGTGAAATAGAAAATTATTGCCCATGGTTTTCAGCAAACTTCAAAGAAAAATATAGTTTCTTATGTTAATACTAGCTTTTAGTTATTTAATAATTTTCATAGGTGTATACTTCTACTTTGTGTAACATGACAATATTGTATGATAACATAAAATTGCATTTAATACTTAAACATGAACAATTCCTGGATACAAAGGACAAAGAAGAGAGTCAAAGCAGTCACTATTCACCTCCAAATATATATGTGCTCTGCAGTTAGGTTAGAGTCCAGTGTTTCTGAAATTGTGTTCTCAGCATCAGACACTGGTTAGAATCATGGACCATTTGGGTAACAGCAAACCTTAAAGATTGTTTTGTGGTTTATAAAGGAACAGAAGTCAAAGTATCTTAATTCAGGTATGAGGCTGCCCATGGCCCTTAAAGGTACAAGTTTCAATTTGAATTTTGATAAAAGGGAAAATTAACATGGAAAAAGAATGACAATTATCTCAACATGTCAGGAGGCAATGAAGGAGATCTCTTTGTTCTACTAAGTCTTAGGAACCTTGCTTAGTCAGAATGAATCAGTTCTCCACTAATGTTTACTGTGTCTGTAATGGTAAAGGAAACCAAAAAAAAAAAAATTACTAGAAGGGCAAATAGCTTTCACAGAATGTAGGAAGTACATTCTGACTTCTTTTACTACTCCTGATTTCCCCCCTACCCCTTTTCTCACTACCTACAGGGAAATATTAGTGAATATGAGAAGTGGAGAAAAGAGTAGAAATCACCTTTTAGACGCATATCGTTATTCATCTCCCACTCTAAAACTAAAAATATATGAAGTCACCAGAAAACTATATCATACTAGGCTTTAAGTGCATTTACAAATTTCTTTTATTTAAAGAATTCAAAGAATTTAAACTCTGATTTTCATGTTTTATAATTCAATGGAAATAACAAGTAAATATCCTCCTATTAGTCTGTTTTTCTAAAATCCAATGCTCAACTAGCAATTAGATTAGAGTTCAATGTCTCTGAAGAGGTGTTAAATCTACTTCATTCCACATTAAATTTTTAATGCCCAATACAATGATTTCCATATACTCACCATTTGGTCAATATATACTAAATAAATATTTAGGCAGGATTATGAATTATAAACTCTTCTATGATATAGAAGATAGTGGTAGATTATAGCTCATCTGTGCTTTACAACATAACTCAAACAAGTTAAATCCTACAGTGAGTATAGTTGAAAATTTTGAGAAAGTAAAATGTTGTATTTCTAAACATTTTTACTTTTCATTAGAAATGATGGGAATACTTGCATAATTTTGCTATTTGTGAAAATAAAATTATGTAAAATTTACTTTTGTAAACACTTGAACAAAAATATTTTTTTCATATTGTTTTTTCCGGAGCACTAAAAGGCTAAATAATCTAATTAAAACATTGAGTATATTTTAATAGTTTGCCTTATTTAAAAAATTATTCATAAATGTTTACATAAAAAATAAATCGAGTATAAATTGAACATATCATATCTGAAAGAAAATGTTGACAATGAAATGTGTCCATTTCAAAAGAAAAACTGGGAGCAATATTTAAATATGAAGTATGTTACTTAACCTAGCTTAAAGAAAGGGGTCCAAAATTTGTTTCCTCTGTTCTACTTGCTAGTTACTTTTATAATTTTCTAGCATTCTCTATTGGTGATTATAGTATTTCAGTGCTAATCTGCATTCTTTTTTGTATAATAATGCTTGCTTATGTATTTATGGTACTTTATATGTAGAAATTATAAATCGTTGGCATTTGATATATGTATATTTATACTGGACATCTGAGAAGACAAGTATAGATTTTAGTAATCTTCTTGGTGGCCCAAATTGGAACTTTTAGTTATATGGGGAATTTTAGGGTTCTCATAATGTGTGCTGCATATTTCACAGGAACATACAATTACTCAACAGAAAAAAATTTTAAAACTTCTCCGGATTAAAAGTGAAGATTTGTTTCATTAGTTGGTACTCAGTCTTCAGCTTTAGGTTGTTCAATTCTATCAAAATGTATTCGTATAAGCTTTATATCTCCCACAGGGCCACTGATAATCATGGACCGACAGATTTTCCCAAGACTCTGAGCTCAGCTTCCACATGTAACTTGGGAAGAGAAGCCATGAGGGCTAAAAATGGAAAGATTGCTAGCAACAGCAATCAGTGGGACCAAAATTAGGGAAAATAGATTGTGCTAAACGATTCCTAAGAAGGAGTTTATTTTGTAGAGAAGTCTTTCTGAGTTATTTTTTTATATTACATGCATTTTTCTTATGATAAATACTTTTTATCTACTTACAATCATAACAAAGCTTATTGTTAAGAAGATAGTTTATAATTTTGTTTAAGAATTACACAGCCAGTTTAAAGCACACAATTTTTTTATCAATATGACACATATTAATAAATAAAAAAATTTTCAAATCAAAATTTTAAAATGACAGACACAAGAAGTTAAAAGGATAATCTCTGTCACCAAGGCAACCATCCTGATTCTTTTAGATGACAATCGAGTTTATTAAATTATTATGACGCTTGTGGATTTCAAGTATGGCTTTTATCATTATGTTTTCTCTATATATCTCACAAGCACTATACAATATAAAATGCCTTCTTATAACTTTTCTCATTTTAATATTAAAAATTCAAATTATTTATTCATTTGAACATAGAGTCTCTATTTGTAAGATTTTGCCAACTGTGATTAGAACATAAAAGTTTAATTATGATAAATAACCAAGAAAATCTATTTGTCTTTTTAGTGGCTAAGGAATGCTAAGGAAAATATTTTATTGCATTCTAGCTATTTTAAATAAAGGTTTTGGACCTTTATTTTGTAAGGTTTGATTACTTGGTAAAATTTTGTAAAAGAAGCTAAACTTTTTTTTAAAAAAATTATAGTCTAAGCAATGCATACTATTGATCCCTACAAGAAATTTCAAAATAAATATAAGATGATACCTATCCAACATCATTTTTGCCATTAACTCAGTAATCTCAGGTTAATCCATTTTCCCTTTTAAATTTAATATTTCCTATCTATAAAATGAGATACTATTTCCCACTTGTTCATAAATTAGACAGAAGTGAAAGTGATTACAAATAATATCTTTTATAGGATAATCACTGGTGGAGTTTACAGATTTGGATGAGGTTTTGGCTGTGCTAGTATTGTGTTTCATATTTGATGATATCCTAGACAAAATCAATGTGGCTATATATCAGAATCACCTGGGGAGATTTTAAAATCTGTTCCTGAGATGCTGAACAAACTTAATCAACTGCTATAGTCTCTCGCAGTAAGGAAAATTTTAGACCTCTCTAATTTAAATAAGCTCTCAAGTGGTTTTAGAACCATAGTCAGAAGTAGGAACTACTGTCTAGACCAATGTCTCTTAAATTTTAATGTGCATATGAGTCACCTGGGGATCTTTTTAATATGTGGATTCTGATTCTTTTGGTCTGGATGGAGCCTGGTTCTGCATTTCTAAGTCATTCCCGGATGATGCTAATGTTGCTGTTCCATGGAGCACACTTTGAGTTGCAAGCTCTATTCCATATGAAACTCTTGGTAAAATTATTAATATATAACATCATAATTCAATCATAAATCATAAAATATTATAGCTGGAAAGGACGTGGACATCAGTACATCCAGCATCTTTGTTTTATAAATGTGAAAACTGAAAGCCACTGAAGTTAAGTGACTTAACCATAGCAGGTTAACAGCAGAACATACATATCTACACATCGTGTTTATTCAAGTCATGTTTAAAATGTTGTTGTGTTCAGCCAATGAGCATCCATTATCAATTGTTATTCTAAATGTCTAAGTCAGGGGTACCCCCTGTACCAGTCTGTGGCCTGTTAGGAATCAGGCCTCACAGCAGTGGGAGACCAAATGAAGCTTCATCTGTATTTGTAGACACTTCCCAGTGTTAGCATCACCACCTCAGCTCCACCTCAGATCATCAGGCATTAGATTCCCATAGGAACACAGGTCCCTGGTGCCAAAAAGGTTGAGGACTGCTGATCTAGGTCAATGTGGCAGTGATGTTAATTTAGATTAGTTCGTATCACTCATGATTTGGTATTTTCTTAGCAGTAAATTTATATAGAAGAGCAGTCACTATACGTAAATAAAACATGCAGTTATCTATTTATTTACAACTCTCTTCCTTACTGTGTCACAATGCATAATATCACTTATTTTTAGAATTAATCACTTGTATTACAATGGTTCTCACCCTGGTCGTGAGTTAGAAACACATCATGGAGATTTAAAAGCACAACTGCTTAAGGATCAACCCCTGGAGATTCTGATTTAGTATAACTAGATGGGAGACGATCTGGAATTCCAAATTAAAAACATCTATAGCTTTTCTGCTAGAATCTATTATTGTAACAGAATCCCTCTTTTAGTTCCAGAACCCACTCTTTTCCAGTCTCAATATAAAAAGTTTGGGTGATGCTAACTTTGCTTTTTAGTTCCACGGGTGGGTCTATTCTGTAGGTCTTAACAAAGTGTATGTCTCAGGTCCCTGGCCAACTGATTGGTTCTCAGACGGGTATGTTACTCAATACAAATCGAGGAAAGTCAACTACATTGGTTTTGTTGAACTACTTGGGAAAGAGTATAGGCTCTTCTCCCAAGTTGCTAAGGTACATTAATTTTGGCCTCAAGATTCTGGTGATCATAATTACCACTAGGAGAGGAAAACTTGGTTGAGAATTAAGTAAATGAAGCAGATGAAGGAAAGCAGGGTCAGTAACAAAGAGAGGATTTACTGACAACGTTATAACAAAACCTGTATCTAGACATTCCTGAGGCCAGTGCTACTCATATCTTTCAGTCACTGAAACCAATAAGATATCTTTTCCATTAAGCCAGTTTGAAATGGATTTTGTTCTTTTATGAACAAAATAATTCTAATTAAGACATCATTTGTATCTGATGCACAGAGTTGAGACCCACTGATAAGATTTCTATTTTTTTATTTTTGTATTTAAAAAAAAAATTTCCAAGCTTTTCTAAATGGAAATATATAATCTGGAATAGGTAACACGTTAAGTCATCTGTATTCAACCAACGCCTCAGTTTCTCATCATTTTGAGAAAGAAAACCTATATAACTGGAGAGGTAATAGTCTGAAATACATTAGACCTAACAGCTTTTTGATCATACACATCTTACTTATCCAACCTTTCAGGTAAAAAAAAAAAAAAATTGTAGCAATATTGAGATTATTCTTTCTCTTAACAACAGCTACTTAAAACAGTTGGACCTGAGTAAGTTGCCTCAGAGACCATTTTTATGCCCCATGATGTTGGCACCAAAATCTGTTCTTTTGCTTTCTTCAACCTGTTCCTTCAGGCTCTGATTCTACCATTATTCACACCATCCTTGTTCTAGTTCTTTCCTTGATGGAGACGAGCTTTTTTGAGTAGCACAAGCTACTAAAGTTGCCTGACTCATTGGATGCAGAATTCACTACAGCTGCAACTATGAAGTACTTGAGAAGTAAATCTCCGCATCACTCACCAGGTCTCCCTCTACCTTTGCCTCCTCAGCCATTTTCATTCTGAGCCCGCCTCCAAGACCTCTGTCTTCTCTCTTGGTTTTGTAACCCTGTCACCGTTGATCTGATCAACATCGAGAAACACAAACAGAAGATAAAGCACTGAGTTCCTTATTCAGCCTGAGAGCAATATATAGCAGTGTGGTTATGAACCTGAGTTCTGATCTAGACTTATTTAGAGGGGAGGTCCAAAAATAAATGTGTCTGCTTAACAATGTTACTAGAACCTACCCAGTAACCAATATTCTGAGGCTATGAATTTTAACAAGTTTAGTCACCTTTTTATTCTCCCTGCTTTTCTCGCTCATTGTATTTTTCAGAGACTTCATGTTCAGCCTGGTGTAAGCCACTGAAGCTGCCAGCAAAGATGAATTCAGTAAAATCTCTGGCACAGTAACTTGTCCATCTATCTTACTCCTGATGATGTGACACAATTTTCTGAATGGCCTAATCCTAAAGTCTTGAATATTTATGATGCTCAAATTTCCTAGCTCTTT
The DNA here is from genome assembly GCF_000151845.1 of Pteropus vampyrus. Classification (NCBI taxonomy): domain Eukaryota; kingdom Metazoa; phylum Chordata; class Mammalia; order Chiroptera; family Pteropodidae; genus Pteropus; species Pteropus vampyrus. The sequence continues at coordinate 7,098,521 of NW_011888824.1, read as the reverse complement.
CTTATTCACCTTGACTGCAAAGAGCTATTGTGGATTTCAATATAGTATGAAAAATACACAATGAAAAAACTGAGTTTAAATTTACTGGGTCCTTTTCGACCTGAGAAGCTTTAGGGCAATTTAAAAACACAACTATAAAGAGGATGTAATTTGTTTTACTTTAAGTAGAGAAGAGACTCTTTCTCCGCCATTGACACGAATCAGGTACAATCTCACAGAATATCAGCCTTGATAGTTGGGTCCTGTTCAAACTTAAGGAAAGTTCCTTATTTCCAAAAGCAACTAGTTAGGAAGCAAGGATTTCAACATAATGTAGAGGAGCTTCAGGGGTTTTCCTCTAAGGCAAGAGATGATTTAACAAATAAGTCCATCATACCTCTATTTGAAGATCAGTTTTTCCTTCCCAAAAAACTGTCTGCATACTTCTGAATGACTAAAACTATTCTTCCTTAACTTTAAAACTAGATGTCAGGAAACAACATCATAAAATGTAATTTCTTGTTAGGAGACTATTATTGTCTCTAAAATTATACATTTCCAAGGACACAAATGCTGTAATGATTATTCTTATATACACACTTATTATAGACTGAGGTTTAAGAATAAATTATAAAAAGAAGATAAATATGTCTATTATGTTGCACTTGGAAGTGTTTGTACAAAAAAATTAAAAAGCTATATACTCACTAAAAAATTATACTTCCTGTGAATGTTTACCTAAACTGAAAAGTCAGCATCACATAAATATTAATATAGAAATATGAAAGCAAAATTATATTAAGTTTGTGAGAAACCAGTATTTTTATTTTTGGAAAAGAAATAGAAAACTACTAAGATGCTTGCGCCAAATAGACATATTTTTAACTTTGCTTTAAGAATACTGGATTCGCGATAGTCCCGTCAAAATGGCAGAGGAGGTAAATGCTGTGCCTCACCTCTGCTCATGACCACATCAAAATTACAATTAAACTAGAGAAAAGTCATCATTGGGAATCACCCAAAGTCTAGGTGAACATAAGTCCTACAACTGGGGACATAAAGAAGAGGCCACCTTGGAACTGGTAGGAGGGGCAGAGAGCAAAATAGGCTGGTCCTACACCCACGTATGGTGGTTAAAAATCAGGAGAGTATCTCAGCTGTGGAGGTCTCCCTTGGAGGTTCGAGGTATTCCAGCCCCACACCAGGCTTCACAGCCCAGGGCTCCAGTGCTAGAAAGGGGAAATCCCCACAACTTCTGGCTATAAAAACTAGCAGAGATGGTTGAGGGAGCTGGAGAGCTGCAGGAATTTTAGGCACTCTTCTTAAAAGGCCCATATGTAGACTTACTTGCAGACACTTGCTCTGAGCTCCAGCACTGGGGCAGCAACTTGAAAGGTGACAGGAATATATGTCTGGCTTCAGGAAGAGGGCTGAAGGGTTAGCTTTCTACCAGACAGAAGTCCTAGTGAAGACCACTGTTCCTTTGTTGAGTCCTTCCGCAACCCAGCATGCAGACACAGGTGGGTGCTATATCTGAGTCTCCATCAATTGTTAGCCCTGCCCCAATGATTCTCTGAGACCCTGCCCCAACCAAATTGCAGGCCCACCCAAGCCCCTTCCAGAGGCTTTTATATACAAATATCCTCTCTTCATTCGTGCTTCAGACTTTCCTAAAACATCTCAAAGGTTCACAAAATCCAAACAAGCAACATCTGGCCTGTGCATGCACCATACCGCTTATTGAGCAACCCCAAGCCTGGCACTGGCAGCAACAGGCCTCTGTTCTCAGCTTGGCCTCCTTTGGCACCTCCAAGCTCAGCATGGGTGGTGGCCATCTGTGAATTTCTCGGTGGCTCATGGCAGGTAGCCCCAGGCAGGGCACAGGCTACAGCAGAACTTGGCCTGCAGTGGGGTCCCTCCCAGGAGGCTTCAGGGACCCTAAAGCCAGCATGCCCAGTGGCCGGCTTTGGACCAGCCAGAGCACCATCTGAGGATGTATCTAGGGACAACACACCCAGAGAACAGACTAGAGCAAGTACTAGAGCCATGCTAAAGTGAATCCTGCTCCATAGGGTTAGCCCCTGCACAACAGCTCCTCCATCATAGTCGCCTTTTAGTCCTTGAAACCAATTAGCCCCATTGACATGCAAATAGCAATCAAGGCTCAACCACAATAAGAAGATACACACAACCTACACAACAGACACAGCTGGAGCACTGGGCTCAGGTGACCAGGGAGACTGTGCCACTGGGCCCCACAAAACACCTACTACATAAGGGCATGCTGTTAAGACCAAAGAAATAGCAGCCCTACTTAATACATAGAAACAAATACAGGGAGGCATCCAAAATGGGGAGGCAAAAAAATGTCTCAAATAAAAGAACAGAACAAAGCTCCAGAAAAAAGAACTAAACAAGATGAAGACAAGTAATCTAGCAGATGTAGAGTTCAAAATACTGCTTGTAAGGATGCTCGATAAACTTAGAATAGATAAATTCAGTGAGAACTTTGACAAAAAGATAGAAAACATAAAAATGGAGATAGAAAATACTTTTTAAAAATCCAATCAGAAATGAAGAATACAATAACTGAAATGAAGAATAGATTACAGGGAATTAACAGTAGATTCAATAAAGCAGAGGACTGAATCAACCATTTAGAAAATAAGGTAGCAGAAAACGCCCAATCAAAACAGCAACAAGAAAAAAGAATCTGAAAAAATGAGGAGTTTAAGGGCCCTCTGGACAACATTCACATCAGAGGAGTATCAGAAGGAGAAGAAAGCAAGGAATCGAAAACCTATTTGAAAAAATAACGACAGAAAACTTCCCTAATCTGCGAAAGAAATGACGTGCAAGCCCAGGAAGCCCAGAGTGTCCCAAACAAGATGAACGCAAACAGGTCCACATTATAATTAAAATACCAAAGGTTAAAGACAAAAAAAGAATCTTTTGGTCTAATTTTTATTTATAAATTAGAGTTGACATTGAATATTACTTTATATTAGTTTCAGGTGTACAATATAGTGGTTAGACATTTATATAATTTATGAACTGCTACCCCCGATTAGTACCCACCTGGCACTATATATAGTTATTACAATATTATTGACTATATTCCCTATGCTGTACTTCACTCCCCATGACTATTTTGTGACTGCCAATTTGTACTTTTTAATTCCTTCAACTTTTTCACCTAGCCTCCCAATCCCCCTCCCATCTGGCAATCACCAGTTTATTCTCTGTATCTATGAGTCTGTTTTTGTTGTGTTTGTTCATTTATTTTCAAAGGGAGAATTTTAAAAGTGACAAGAGAAAGGCAGTTAGTTAACTACAAGGGAGCTCCTATAAGACTACCAGCTTATTTCTCAACAAAAGGGATTGGCATGAAATATTAAAGTGATAAAAAGCAAGGACCTACAACCAAGATTACTCTACCCAGCAAATTGTCATTTAGAATTGAAGGACAGATGAAGAGCTTCCCAGAGAAGAAAAAGCTAAAAGAATTCGTCAACACCAAACCAGTTTCAAGAAATCTTAGAAGGACTCAAAGAAATAAAGAATAAGATGGAGAAGAAAGAGAAGAAGGAGAAGAGAAGAAGAGGAGGAGGAAGAGGAGGAGGAAGTAGAGGAGGAGGAGGAGGAGGAGGAGAAGATCAAATTATAAATAATAAAATGGCAATAACTACAAATCTATCAACAATTACTTTAAACGTAAATGGATTAAATGCTCCAATCAAAAGATAGGGTAGCTGAATGAATAAGAAAATAAAACCCTTATATATGCTGTCTATAGGAGACTCATTTCGGATTGAAAGACACACAGGCTGAAAGTAAAGGGATGGAAAAAGGTATTTCATGAAAACTAAAATATACCAAAAAAAAAAAAAAAAAAAAAAAAGCTTGTGTAGCAATACTTATACCATACAAAATACTTTAAAACAAAGATTATAACAAGAGACAAGAAAAATCCAGCAATCCTACTTCTAGGTATTTATCCACAGAAACCTACTTTGAAGGGACGTATGAATCCATATGTACATTGCAGCATTATTTACAATAGCCAAGATATGGAGGCAACCTGGGTGTTCATCAATGGATGAACGAATAAAGAAGAGGTGGTACATATATACAATGGAATATTACTCAGCCATAAAAAAAAAAAAAAAAAAGAAATCTTGCCATCTGTAACAACATGGATGGAACTAGAGAGTATTGTGCTGAGTGGAGTTAGTCAGACAGAAAAAGACAAATGCCATATTTTTTCACTTATGTGCGGAACCTAAAAAACAAATTAAACAAATAAACAAAACAGAAATAAACTGATGGATACAGAGAACTATTTAATTGTAGCCAGATGGGAGGAGGAATGGGGGGCTGAGTGAAAAAGAAGGGATTAAGAAGTATAGATTGGTAGTTATAAAATAGCCATGGGATACAAAGTATACTATAAGGAATATAGCCAATAATATTGTAATAACTATGTATGGTGTCAGATAGGTACCAGATTTATCAGGGTGTTCACTTTGTAAGTTATGTACATGTCTAATCACTGTGTTATACTCTTAAAATTAATATAATATTGTATGGCAACTCTAATTGAAAAATTTTAAAAATTATTATTATAAAAAAGAATACTAGATCTGTGTGTGTGTGTATGTGTGTGTGTTGGTGAGCTTTGATTTATCTTGGAATATTTATAAATAAGATAATTAAAAATAATTTTGTATAAAATAGTTTATTTGCAATATAATTGCTATTATTCATATTCATCATCTTTCCATTCAGTTTGTATATGATCACTTTATATAAAGACTTATTCTCATCGTTATCAAATATGCAGTGTTCAAATTGTTTTATCTCATTTGCTATCACAATTGCTCATTTATTTATCAGACTCTTAATATGGTCTTCTCAGTACATTATACTAAATAAGGTGATTTTTTTTTACTCCTTTGCAATTATTTTGGCTATAGAATATCATGTTACATTGATCCTAATATTAGTAAGAAATAATCACCTTTATGAGCAATATCACATAAAAGCTTCGTTTACTTAATACCTTATTTAACAAACTTTTATTATCAGCCTTCGCAAATTTTGTAAGTGTTTCTAAATAGTGATTACCTAAGGATACACATCATTGACCATACTGGACTTTTAAACCTCCAATCCTTTGTTCTGACTCAGAATCCTAGGGTCATCCAGAATACAAAATGTGCACTTTCTATTACAATGACTTTAATTTTTTTACTTTGACATTTCCTTAGAGAATTTTGGAAAACTGCATGTCCTTCCATATGTTGAAGATAACAGCTAAATTTTTTCATCACAAGTTAAAAAATAGCAGATAACTTACAGATTATTGTAAATTTTGACATTTAAAAATAAAATCGCTACATTCCTTTAAAAAATCGAATTTACTCTAAGTGAAGAATTATGAGACTTCGTTATCGATTTAAAGTACATACCAACAAGCTCTTTGTTAACTTTTGGAAATTTTACATCATTTCCCTATCTCACTGAATTTATATTTTCATTCTGGTTCCCTCACAAAATTTTATTCAAGAGCAATATATTTTTATCCTGGAATTTTTTTCTTGATTATACCATCATGCTTCTTTAAAAAAAGAATGTGTACATCTTGAAATTTAAATTTTATTTCATACCCTGTGATTATAAGAATATAATGGTTATTCTCAGAAATTTTTGTACAAATAATTAAACCTAAAAAGTAAAATTTTGTTAGAAAGGAATCTTTTTACAAAATGCATAAAGCTTTAAAAATTTCTTCTATTGGTTACTAAATGTGATTTACAGATGGAATTAGGTAAGATTCAACAACATATACTATCCTATTGTGCACTGTTAAAGATACAAATGTTAAGAAATCTTATGAACGTATATGCACGCATACATATGCATGTACATGTATCTATATCTACACAAATGCATGTGCACACACACACATATACACAGATGACAATTTTATTATGGTAATGTTATTCAATTTTTTTTTATCTCCTTCCAAGTAATGTTAAAATGACATAGGGGATCAACAAGAAATTTATTCTGAATAATTTCTCAACTCAGTAATTGAGTAACACTACCTTTGATTTTGCTGGAAACAAAGATTTGAAAAACAAATCAAATGTTTTTAACAACTATTATTCTAGATTACAAAAAATACTTCTTAAACCACAATTTTTCAATATGGAAATGTAGAAAATAATTCATCATAAAATAGGAAGAAGCTGATAGTATCTCTTCCCTAATAATAATATTAAAATATGCTTTTAAATGTATTGTATGTATTAGAAATATTTTATAAAATATTACATATTGCTTTAAAACTCTCATTGCCTACATGACTCTACAAAAGAAAACTTATAAATTAAAATAATACATAGCCCTTAAAGTATTTTAACTAATGAGCATTGCTGACAATTTTTAAAGAATTCTATACTATTTAATAGTTCTTTTGATTTGATGAATCAAGGCAATAATTTAAGAAACAATAATTAAACAGCTTTGTGTGGATTTGCAATTTGTGTTATCATTACATAAAACTTAATTTTAAAATAATCCCACTGGGAAATTCAAATCAAAAGGAAAGAACAGATTCTTTATTAAAGGCTAGATTTTGATTTATGGAGAATATGATATTCTTATAGAATTAAGTTTATAAGTGTAAGTAAAAAAAAATCATTATTTCTTTTTCCCTCTTTCATTTCCAATTGGAATAGACATATTCACAAGCTGTTATTTCCAGATAATGACTAGTAACTAATTAGCTTAAACATTAGCTATATTCTAGGCACTACCCATTGGAAATCAGATATAAAAAGACCGTTTCTGACCTCAAGAAGTCAACAAACTAATCTAGAATCTCTAAACTTGAATTTGATGGCTGAAGTATGTATTGCATTCTTGGGTTCTCCTCATGGCTTTGTGAGTCTGGAAACTTGTCTTTTCTCCTCTCAATAGCTTTATAAATACTTTCATTTATGGATGGCTTAGTCACACTTGGGTTTCACTGGTTTAGCTCTCCTTTGTTGGACAATTTACAGATTCATATTTTCCAAATTAGCATATGCTAAATGGATTTTACCCCAGATAGTGAGGTGATCATTATAAGCTCAGGCAAGGCTCAAGCTCCAAATTTGGATCCTATTGTTTGCATGTACGTAGTTCTGGAAACATAGCAACAGAAGCCAGCAAGTTCTCCTCCAGTGGAGATATTCCCAAGAGTCTGCTGCTAAACATGTGCAGCAATAATTAAAACATTCCAATTATAGCAAGTCCGTCTTATATTCTCAAGCACACTAAATGCACCTCAGAATAGTATCCCTTGCTCCCTATCAATGCTTCCAGTCATAATTCCTACTCTTTCCTGTAAAAACTGCTGTCCCTCTGAGGCTCTTGCCCCATATCTATATCCCTTTTCCTAGTCTTACTTCTCCTATCTTTTGGATTTGTCACCATCGCATTCAGTCACTGAGACCTTAGCTATTCTTGCAAAGAATCCCTCTATACTACATCCTAGCACACTCACATAACTTAAATCCTTCAGGATGGTATGTGATACATACTGACTAGATACACTATCTGTCCAGAGTTATCATTTTCCACCCTATCTCAGCCACCTTTTCCCATAGTTGTTACCTAAAAATAAAAAAAAATAATAATAATACAGAAGATAAAATAAGAAGAAAAAGAAGAAAAACTTTAAATCAATAAATCTGGCCATGGTAAGACTAAAGGTCAAGGACATCATCTTCTTGAGCCATTTCCAAGGCTACAGAAATCACCCTTCATTCCCACAAATTCAACTTACATTGATCTGTATGTGGATGGATTCTCACATCTACTGAAGAAATTATCAATTAAATAATTTAACATTACCATAAGAGAAAATTTTTTTTTCCAAAGGTGAAAAAACACCAACCTTTTTTTTTCAAAGGAGGCTCTTCTATTTCTCCTAGACCAAGACAAAAACAGTAAATTAGAAAAACATTTAACATAGCATAATATTGTTTCTTTATTTCCCCATTTTTGTTCATTTTTTTTAATTTATTAGTTTTGATGATAATAGTCCTTATATTAACTTTGCTCCCAAATTCCAGTTTTTAAGTATAAACTTTGTTTATGTATATTTATTTGAAATAGTTTTACTTTTATGAGTTCAATAAAATTGTGGCAGTGATCCAAATTACACATTATAGTTCATATATCACTTTCATTTCAGTTCATCTTGACCTTTCACTGGGGCCAAACAAATACAAATTCAGACAAAGTCATAGAAATGGCTAAAATAATGAGCTTTTCTGGTGGTCAAGGTTGAATACATGATATCTGAGGACCAAGACTGACCTTAAAAAATCTCATCTAAAAGATAGAATCAAAATGCTTTGTTCTTTTCACATCTACTTAGTAGTAGTTTATGTGTGGTTTGAATTTATTTTCTTTCATTTATTAATATATATGAGAGAGTACATATGTTAGTTGCATAATTTTTGTTACATTTAGAATGTGTCCCTCCATTCTACACCTCCATTTGGTTCAATAAATTTACTTTTTATTGTAATTTTAGTAGAATTGCTTTCTACTATTTGACTAATATGACTTATGTGTATAAAACATTTATATGTATATTTAGTTTTGCTGGTGTTATTTCAGCCTTTCTAAGAATAACTTGAGAAAAATAGCTACTATTTTTCTCTGAAGAAATATACTTATTATTTATTAAGTAATAAGTATGTAATAGCAGTACTTATTAAGACACTCTACTATACTGCTACTCTAACGGTATCATTTAATTTCGACATCTTTGCCACAAGGGCAGATAAGCTATAAGATGAAAGGTAAATGAGGCCAATTTACTGAGTTTGGCATCCTACACTATTAGCACTTAGAAGTGTATTTATTTTGTTTTAGCCTGACCCAAATATTCAGTTGTGCTTAAACTTAAGCAAACTACTGTAATGCATATCTAACATTGGCCCTAGCAGCTAGATATATCTTGAGGCTCTTTGTACCTTTATCAGTATCTTCGTCCCCATCGTCGTCATCTTCTTCATCAGATGAGATGATGTCAGACAACAAAGAAAAGAAGCCGTAGACCCAGTCCGTTGTTTCCTCCACAGCATGATGTACAAATTTTATAGGATCTGAACCAATTTTGGAAATCGAGCTTGCTAAAAGTAATTTAAAAAAATAAACTTTTATAATCATTTCCAAAGAAACTAAGAAAAGTTACTTTTTCTGATTTGTTCTTTTGACTAAATGAATATACCTATTTTGTGAATTTAAATATCTCTTGGCTAGAGTTCTTTCTGCTAATAAAGAGAAACTAAATTTTGTTATAGTATGGAAATGTATTCAATTAAAAAGAAAAATTATTGGGTAACTGTGTCCAAACATTGTGGGATAATCAAGAATGAAGTTGCCCTTGAGGAGTTTATAATTTAAATAAGAGTTTAATATGGGAAAATCAGAAACAAATTAAAATAATGTATACTTATGCTAGCCAAATTGCAATATAAAATCTAAGTTTGGATGGTCAGGAACAGAAGAAATTACGATTGGCCCATATTGTACTGGAAAGCATCATGGAGAAGATGGCTATGTAAATTTTCAGGTGAACAGTAAGTTCCAAGTTGTCTTAAATAGTTGTGACTAAAGTAAAAGTGACAAGTCCATTTATTATCATTTGAGATACATCAGGAAAATTCTGGAATTGTAAAGGTGGTGATCATATCAAATTCCAGCCAGATTCAATTGGTTTATCTTTGTTAGACATCCTAGTATCTAAAAACAAAAAGTAGTTGAACTTTTAGTAAATTTAATGGATAAAATTTTAAAAAATAATAAAATCTATAAATCTTCCCTTTTTTTATTTCCTAGGAGGTAGAAACTGCTTGCAGAACGAGAGATTAGATATTAAAAATGTAAGCAATTAGACATATTAGGGATTTCCAAAATGTTGTTCTTCTCATTCAAATTACATGAAAATTTCTCTGAAGAGTAAGTATAGACTTTAAGATCTGATTGAAGAGGTTATCCATCTATAAATATGGTATAAATTGCACCTGATTTTTCATTAATCTATAATTAAATTTTAGATTTATGTTTTCCTTAATTTTAAAAACTATTTTAGCTTTTCTAAGATTCTTCTCCCTTTGATATCTTGAGACTAGAATTATACCAACATACTATATTATCTAAAGGTTAAGTACTCCAAAATTAGGCTTTTACTCTAATCGTGATAGGAAGTCATTGGAAAGTTTGAGCAGAGGAATGAAGTGATTTGAATTATGTAATGGCATTTGCTGTGCTGAGGATTGAAAGAATGCCAGGTTGGAAACAGAGAGATCAGAAAGGAGCCAAATGAAATAATCCAGAAGAAATATTACAGTAATTTCTCTCAGGATTTTCAGTGTCTGTAATGAGATGTAGTCAGATTCTCAATGTATTTAAAAGATAGAATTAAGAATAGAAACTTACAGTTTGGCTATAAGATGTAGAGAAAGAGATGAGTACCAGTTAACTTCAAGGTTTTTGGTATGAGAAAATGTAATGATAGCGATGCCATTTATTGAAATGGGAAGGACTAGTGAAAAGCAGGGTTTTTTAGGGGGGAGTATATCAGTAACTGAGTTTTAGACTTGTCAAACTTGAGTTGCCTTTTATAAACCTATGTAGGGATATAGACATTTGTATAGCTTAATATGACTTACAAAAGAGAAGTCCTCACTGGGGATAGAAACTTGGGAGTTCAACAGATGACAGAAGTATTCAAAGCCATGTCACCGAATGTGATCAGAAAGGAGGGGGATTCAGGAACACTCCAACATTTAGAAGATAGGAATAAGTCAGAGAGATGGGGAGGAACCAGCAATGGATTCTGAGAGAGATGAGAGAGAAGTAGAAATAAAGATAAAAATAGGAAGAGAGAAGAGAGAGACAGACAGAGACAGAAAAAAGGAGTGTAATGTACTTGATATCAAGTGAGGAAATTGTTTTGAGAAGGATAGAATGATCAACTGACAAATGTAATTGATAAAATGAGAATAGACCTTTAGATTTAATGATGAGGATGTCATTGGTAATCTTCAAAGGGCAGTTTCAGTGGAATGCATTCAAGAATAAATGGGAAGGATTTAGAGACAGTATATTTTACTGTAAGTTAAATGAGAGATTGGACAATTGTTGAAGAAGGATTAGAATAATAGTAGGTTTTCTGTTGCTGACACTGTTACATTGGGAAAGACATTCCATTTTTATGCTGATGGGTAAGATCCCATAGAGATGGGGAAAATAATATGAGAGGAGGTTCCTGGGGAAAATTCTTAATTTTATGTTTATCTCAGGAGATTCACAGTCTATCCAAAGATGACCAGATACAAAATGCTGGTCTCAGGGAAACCTATCTCCATATTTCATGACATTGTAACTTTACATTTAGGGCTTTATTTTACTGCATTCTGGAGAGTTTCATGTCAGAAAGATATGATAGTTTGAATGATTAAATTAAACCTTAGAAAAGAAAACAAAATGGAATTTTATAATTGCAATGGAAAATTTTAAAAGAATTATGTGTAAGGAACTGAATTGTACAGTCATCATTAAAGACATTTTTGGCATTAGTATATTTTGTATCTAATGAAAAAAATACTGCAAATGGGGTTTTTATGACATAAATAGATTGAGATCACTTACCCATTCCCCTTCTTTCTAAGTGTTCACTGAGAAACATAACAATAAAATCCAACAAAATAGATAGTTTAATTATTCGTATGCTTAAATGCACTATATATGCTTAAATGTATATTGCTTGGTTCATTCTAAAATAGTCAAATAAGATTATTTCCATGAAGTTAATGTTGCTGGCTTGAGACCTGCTTCTGATTTTCAGCCATGTAGACAACAACTTTGAAAAGATAGATATATAGTAATATAGATTATATAAATATATCTTGATTCTCATTCCTTTTCTCAGACATCATATCCAAATTATATCAATGGGAATAATATTTTACCATGCAACTAAACCTTTTAGTATCTTCTTTTTAAAGTTATACTCAAGTAATTGTACTTTCTTACTTCCCACATTTCCATGACTTAAATTACATATATTACAATAAGTATCATCATAAAAATAATAGTAGCTAATAGTTATAGAGTGTATATTGCCTTCTGGATACTATTCTAAGAACTTTACATATGTTAACTCACTTTTTCCTTTCAATAACCTAATGTGGTAGTTATATAATGTTATCTCTATTTTAAATATAAGAAGACTAAGGCACAGCAAACTTAAATAAGATGCCTAAGATTACATAACTAGTAAGTGATGGAGCCTGATTTTGTACCTTCCAGCCCATGTCTCTTAAGTATTGTGCTATAGTGCTGTCAAACAAACAAACAAAAAAGTGAATTCACAATTGATTCTAGAGTAAAATCTTGGATGAGATATTCTGGGAGTGGTTTTCTTGCTGTTAAAAGGGGGAACAAAAAGTTTTCTGCATGGTATCAGAGATCCTGGAGCTACTATGGTTACCTTATAACCATGAGAATGGTAGCTGACTCACTGAGGAAGGCAAAGGTTAAAAATGAAAGAACTTGAGTCCATGACATTGCTGAGGCATTGGATTATGATATCTTGGAATAATCACCCTACTTCCAGTGCTTCTGTTATATGAGATAAGAAATGTTTCTTTGTGTTGAAGTCACTCATAATTGTCTCATATTTCTTATGAAAATATGTGTCACTAGATGCAGGGGAAATTGTTTTAGGCCCCTTATGATCAGTAATTGGATTCTTGGCACTCATAAAAGAATACCAAGAGAAACAAGAAAAAGTTTAAGGTTAAATAAGATTTTTTTGTGCTCTGTCTTTGCAGCCAAACTATACAGATACGTGTTTCTAAAGATACAAGAGAAATTAGTCACCTTTTCTGCTTTCCTCCAAAAATGGTTTCACTTTGACTATCAGTCTTACATTCTTTAAGACTGTTTTTTTTATCTTTCATATTCTGAGAAACATCAGCATGATGCTCTCAGCTTAGACAGGTAGCATTAAAGTTAATGCCTCTCACCTCGTGCCAAATCTTATCAGAGACAGAGACAAAAGGAAAAATCAGTAAGACTGATCCTGTGTGCTTTAAAAATTTTGACATTTTGTTCATCACAGATTTTTTTGCATTTATTTTGAATTTTTAAATATTGTTTAAAAATATTTATCTTAACCATTGAGTTTTTTAGAACCCTCTTAAATTTTGCACCCAAGTTCTTCACTCACCTCACTCTAGTCTTGGTGTCTCCCCGCTCCCCACCTAATAGCTGTGTGGTGTTCAGAAAATTAACTTTGCAATGTCTATAAAATTTATTGATGCCTCCGCTTTCCCAAAGTTCTAAATCAAGACCTCAACTCCTCATGCCAGTTATTCCTATATTCAACCTTTTCACACTTCAATTTATAATATACCTAATTCTGACAAACTGTGTTATATAGTGGGAAAAGAAGACCCAGAGTACTCTGTGCTCCAGTTTGCTGAATTGTAAAATGACAACAGGAATAATAATACTTAATACTTAAGGTTGTTATGAGTATTACATGAGATAATAGATTCAAATCACATAATATAGTGTTTGATAATTGAAAGTGTCAACGTGGAGAAATGAACAAGACTGTCTTTGAATCTTGAATGACCCAGAGGCTCTTCCCAGTTTGCTAGCTGGGACCAGCAGCTTCCCCACCCCTCAGCAGCAAGCTCTGTATATGATGTCACCTTCTCTCAAGGTCTCCAAATGCTGTACAACTGCCTTTTCTAGTATCCCCTTGGGAATTTGGCTCTTAAATTCTGACTGCTTGGTATCCATTCCCAAATAATACCAAAAGCTATAAGGCTTCCTTCATGCATTCTTTATCAAATGAAAGAACAACTAAGAGGTGGGGTCTCTAGAGCTGCCCATCTGCATTTGTCTGAGTCACTCTATGAGATGGCAGGAGAACAAGGGTCCCAGTCATATTCTGATCCTTATGCTCATGAATCAGTCCCTGTACCGGATGGTACTCATTGAGCTTCACTCAAACTCATTGTAAATAAACTCCTTGGTGTAAAGCACCTAATGCACAGTAAAGGAGCTAGTAAATGTTAGGTAATTATTAATTCAGTTTGCAGAATCACTTAACTCAAACATATGGTAGTGCTCCATAAATGTGAGCACTGTAAATATTAAACTACTATCGCTTAGTCATTATGTCCTCACGGGAAAGCTTAACAGGGTCTGTAAAATCCAAACAATGCTTTTATTAAGACTCATGAAATAACTAGTACTTGTCCCCTGTTGCCCAGAAAATATTCGCACATATTCAGATCTAAACAAAGCAAGGAATTTTAAATGTGTTACAAATGATACCTAAATTAGGAAAAATTCAACTCAAATGTATGTTGGTGTGTACACCTTGCACATAGTAGTACTCAATATGAGGTTGACTAAAAAATAGAGGTTCTTCTTTCAAGACAATTATTTAGCACTTATTGTATGCAATATCTTATCTTAAGTGTAATATAACTAACACGGTGCTGTCATTTATGGGCTTGATATCTAGGTGTTTCTAATTTTGATATGTGAGGAATGTTGGTTTAAAATATATAGAGGTAATTTTCCACATCTAAAGAAATTATAATTTTAAATGACTAGTTTCTTCCTTTTGTTGCAGAAAAGTTTTGGATACTTTTGCTTTTGTTGGTAAAATTTTGATCCAGTTAAGAAAACTATTACCAAATTATACATTATTTAATATGCTCTCAGTTACATGATAAGTACTGTGAAATTACTTAGTCTTTGTTCAAGGTGAACAGAATTCTCTAGAACTTTACCAGTGCCAAACAGAGCTTCCGACGTGTTTTCTCATCCCCATGCCACCCCTCAGGATGGGAGGAAGGGAAACACAGGTAGGAAAAACAAGATAAAAAGATGAAAATTATCTACATGCTATGCCAGTATGTGCAGGAAGCAATGGTTCTCACCACCATGTTAATAGGTTTCTTAAACTCAGAAATACAGCTGAGAGTTCAAATTCTTATTAAACAGTTTAAATTTGAGGTTTGGCATTCTTTATAACAGTCAACTATTTCTTAAGGATATAAGGTCAATTTAATTTAATTTATTTTTAACCAAAGCACTTTTGAATAAAAAGCAGTCACAGTGAACTAAGTAATCCTTGAGTCTTCCAGGCCTCGAGTTTCCTGTTTTGACGATACTAGGCACAAACAAAAATATGTGCCCTTTTATTTACTATAAATATCTTCATCAAAGTGATATTTACTGAAAACATTGTACTTTAATACTTTTCAGGTCCAGTCTGAAGTAACTTCCAAACTATTTCTCATAGATTGGATCATTTCCCTTGGGCACACTTGGTTGAATTCAATGAAGTCAGAACTGCCATCTTTAATTTTATCATCACAGAGGAAGGGCTTTCAGTCTCTGATAGTCAAATGTCTTTATTTCCTCACGAATTTACTGTTTCTTATTCTTTATTTATTTCAAACTGAAGGTAAAGCCAGCATAAGAGAATGAGGAAGTAGCACATCCAAACAAGTCAAGAATTCAAGAAATGTTTGATTATGGCACTATATTTATATTTAACCCCTAAGGGTTAAATATATCCTGTCAATAGAATTTTGTGAAGGGCATATGAACTGGAATTACACATATTCCCATTATTTTCTTTTGAAAATCTCATGGAAGATAACTATATTTTATGTAAAATTGTTTCAAATCCAGAGGAAATACTTGATATTTTGGTGCCTATTTTATTGAAGAGAATAGCAATAATTTGTGGCTAAAGTAGATTTTTCAACCAATAAATATTATAAAAGAGGCTCGTTTTCTAATATCCTCTCTTAAAATCAACTTGTAGTAGCTTTTTTTAAAATGATTACACTAAAGGGTTAAATGAAGTGGCCCTAGCCAACTGATAAGGATTGGGGAGGAGAAAAAGAAAAAATAATAATAAAATGGAGAGGTGGAGACCAGTGAATATTAAACTCAATGGTTTTATTGTGTGCTTTGTATTGGATAACTTTGTTTATGGTAAATAATATTTCAAGGATACTCACATGAACAGAAATGTGGAATTCAAGCTATGTTGTAGAAATTCTTTGAAAATGACTATGTAAGTTTAAATAAGTTTTTGTATTTGTTTAATTAACACAGATTTAGCAGGAAATACAAATATTAGTTCATTTAAGACCTGGTAATTAAGTTATGGAGCAATATGTCAGATGCTTCTATAAAAAAAGAATATGATGAAATCTCATTTTGATATATTTAAATGCCTTCTTTTACAAATAAATTAGTACCATCATATTTCCTTATTCAATAATAGATGCTATATTCTAAAAGTAGGACATTTAAAAAGTTGTATATAACCACCTGCCCTGAATTACATAAATGATTTAACTTCAGAACCAAGTGTCTCAATAGATTTTCCTTCTCCTAGATTTTTGACATAGAGACCATATACAGAGGATGAAATTTCCCAGAATCTGTTATCCTTAATCTCAATGAACACTCCTCAGAACATAATGAGATGAAAGCTGAATTCAGGCTATTCCCATGGTACTTTTAATATTCACCTCATTTTGAGAGATTTTTATTTACACATGTGGTGCTGGGGTATGAAGGCAGAAGAGGCACTTGGGAAGAAAAGATGGTCATAAGGTACAGAGATCAAGGGAATCTGGAGCCAGCAAAGGATGGACTGAAATTCATGGGAACAATCTAGAACCTGCAACAATCCTATGACCTCCGAACCTCTCTTCAAAAAAGAGGAAGCAGTCACCTTTAACATGGAGCTAAATATGTATGTTGGCCAGGAGTAGAAAAAGTCAAGGAAGGATCTAGCAGAAACTGGAGTTGCTACAGGGACAACTGTGGCCCCATGCCAACAAGGTGAGGCAAGAGATCAGTGACAACATGCATACACACTACGCCTGGTCCCCTGCAATGACCTTCATGGCTCTGCTTACCTTCTGCCTTCCAAATCTCACACACAATGATTCCTCTGGCTAACACAACTCCAGAACTGTGCAGAAGGGGAAATTCTAGAAAATGTAGTTTTATCTCAGCCAAGGTGACAATACAAATCCACTGAATTTAGCTTTAATAATTATCAACATTCTGTCAATCTGTTATCTTTCTCCTTTCTCTACATTTATCTTTTCCTTTCTCTAATTTGCTAAATATTTTAAAGCAGATCCTAGATACTTAAATTCTTAATCTCAGATTCATTGATACTTCAGTATTCATGTCTATTCCATAATGATTTATTTGATATTGTCTTGCTTGAGGCACAAAAAATGCCCATAGTAAATTTTCTATCTTTCTTGTGCTAAATGTGGACTGTTACTTCTTAAAGAAATGCCAGTTCCTTTTACTGGGAAATAATATGTTGAGACTAAAATTTACTCAATAGGGATACTCATTGCATTTGATTGTTACTGTTTCTAAACCTTTTGAACATCCAAAATTTTAAAAAGTTTTAGAATTATTAACAATCCAATTAAAATGTAAGAATACAGAATTTTCTCTCAACTTCTTTGCTTTTATACTCACATCTCTTTTCTCTTTTGTTGAACATCTTACTTCTCAATTATATTGTTTTTTCCACTGCATACTTATAAACAATTTCAAATAAAATGACGCCAATATTACCATTAACAAAAAAAGCAGTGATAGAGTTTTAAAACTCTTTTCACATTTTCTTTGTGCCCTTGAACTGTACCACACTAAGGACAGAGAGTCAGAATGGTATATTTTAAAGTTATTTGAAATAATTATTTTCTCTGGTTGTACCTGTAGTATAATACAGAGTTAGGTTCATTTGTTTCTGTATGCTTTCAAATTTTAATGATCTCTTTTGTTTTCCTATTTTAATTTTTTAATCATTAAATAAAAACATTTACAAAGGTCTCTAAGTCAAAACTTTATAAGAGCACATAAAAGAAAAATTTTGTTGCTTTAGTCTCTTACTATACTGTTCTCTTCTTCTCTTTATGGTTATCTAATTTTGTAAGATTTTGATTTATTCTTTCATATATTTATTTCATATACATATTTGTATTGAAGGGAACACATCTAAAATTTTAAATAGGGGAATAATAAAATGAGATTTGCAATTTACAGTAATTGGCCTCAGAATGAGAAAGGAGGCAGAGGCAAGATTATAGGCAAAAATAAAATATGTGCTACTATAACAGTCTTGGGGAAACTAAAGCAGGAGTTCTGGAAATAAGTTACAGAGTACAGAACAGAATCCAGAGATGTGTAAAAAGTAGAATGAGTTCTTTTTGACCACTGAACATTCATGGATAGTGGAGAAAGAGGAATCTCATGAGGAGTCCTAGGCTTCTGACTTAAGAAACTGGAAAATGAATGGGATTTGAAATCTAGGAGGCAGGCCTGGAAAGAAACATAACTACCTCAGTTAAGGATTTTAAATTTAATGTTCCAACTGAACATCCTTATAGAATTAGAAAAATTAGAGAGAAATTGGAGTTAAAGATGTGACTAGGAAGTCATTAAGTGTTAAGGTTAGTTGGAAAGAAACTTCTTAGCAAGTAGGTCAATTAAGGGGAAAATAAAAATGCTTACGAGACTTACAGCATTTGGTTAATCTATCTTCCAATACACTGTTTAATACAGCACTGAATAAATGATGCAAGTTGTCAATGGGTGAGTGATCAACTAATAGATCTGCTAGTAATTGATTTATTTTTCTTCAATAAAACTGCATAAACCAATGAAAAAAATATTTATGAACTAAATTTTCCCTTTAAAATAAAAATAATGATTCTCATGGTGGGAAGACTGCATTTTTTTTTTTTTTTAAACTTAACTTACATGCTTTAATTGTTTAGAACTTTGTCACTGCTTTTAGCCTCTAATCTTACTATCTGGCCATTTTAAAGAAAGATTGATCCTGTTTTTAGTTTGAGAGCCAAATAATAAAGATAAGCAGGCTAAATATGACAGCCACTGCTCATCACTTGTTTCGGCCATGCAGTTATTGCAGTAAAGCAATGGAACAAGGTGATAGTGCCTAAAAGGAGAAGAAGCTGATGGTACCAAAGGAGTTATAAATCTTAAGAAAATACGGTTTTAAAAAATGGCATTCGACGGTTCTAATGCTGTAATATTTAATCAAAATGAAGATGTCGCATGTGCACTGGATTCGTTCATTAAGAACTCACATGTGTACTTGAGACATTTCAGCAGAGTAATAGAACTGTATCAGATCATATTTGAGTAGAGGGGCTCGGCTAGAGGGACAGACATAAAAAGAGTTGTAGCTAAGTAGGAAAATAGAGAGGTGAAGGAAATGCATTTGTTTTTCCTAGTCAAAAAACACATAAGCATGTTGAAAGAAAGGATGATATAGAGATTTTGAAGACACATCTGTATTTGAAAATACAGATTTCGAAGGCAGAATATGACATTTAAATCTAGCAATATTGAAAACATGCTTTCATGAGGCATTTTCCCCTCATACACATTCAGACACACACATTTTCTTAAGAGTAACGAGCTGTTTTTGAATGCCAAGTCCGTCTACGGCATGGCGGTAGATCCCCGTCTGATCTCGGGAGCTAAGGAGGGTTGCGTCTGGTTTGTACTTGGATGGGAGACCACCTAGGAAGACCAGGTGCTATAGGTGTAAAAAATAAGGTCCCTGAAATCTGTGAGGTCAACTAAGCGTTGTCTCGTCTAAAAGAGAAAAAATAAATAAAATAAACAGCCAAGTTTTCCTGAAGCAAAAACTTGTATTCCTTGTTATATTATTTATACAAGGCCATTAGACTGAGGTGGTTCAACTACCTTAGCAGCCTAATAACCAAATTCTAAGTATGTAAATTCCTCAAGATTAAGAAATCAAAACCTAAGAACAACTAATCACGAACACACCCAACTCCTGTTGGTGGAACTTTTCTGGTTTGGTGCTGCCTGATTCATTGCTTTTTTGCTCAAATAAATTCAAACATTTTAATATGCCTAAGTTTATCTTTTAACATCTGAGATAAATATATTTTCCCAAATCACTGTTATTTCCTCTTTCTCTCTTTCTCCTCTCCTGATCTCTGAATACTAACCATATTAGATTACAATGATCAGACCTTCTTCCCCGTTTAGTGAGAATCATGTAAAAAATAAAAATAGAGGATGAATACAAAGCTCTTGAAGTACATCAGTTTCTAAAAGATAAAACCCATTTGATTTACAATTTTGAAAAAATGAAATAGTTCCAGATGTTGGATATTTAGATGCTTTTAAACCAAAGAAAAACTAGAATCCTGATTTAAAAGCACTTTTGATGAGCTAACTGTTTTATTGACAGGACAAGGAAATGACTGTTACTTTTCTAATCTACATTTAAATAGTCAAAGTGTAGCTCCAGTCCTTGCCACTCAATATCTGAGGCATGGGCACTTTCTTCTGCTTTTTAATTTTCTCAACTGAAATTTTCTCATACCCATCCTTACTATTAACTAACTTTAGTATTTTAGAAATGTGCCCTTGTGTGTAGAACCCTAATAAAATAAAACACAAGCATCTTTAGTGAAAATTACATTGGCTATTTCAATATTTAATGATAACGTTTCTAAGTTGCTCTTTGCTATTTCTCAACCGTTACATTTTGAGGCAATAAGGAACTTTATTGAATGCAAGTAAATGTACACTTCACCTTTCTCTTTCAATATGACCTCAATCAATTAATTTTTCCCTGGCAAAACTGTGTTGCAGATGTTGAAGCCTGGAATATTTCCAGCTAACTAGAGCTAGACCTGTGTCAAATAAAGGACATTTCATATTTCGAAACAGAATCACAAGCAACTTTTGGCTTCTTTCACTCAAGTCAAGTAAATGTATAAAAACTGGAGAATCATATTATATTTTTATTAATAAGCATAGTGTGGATAGTATATTAATTGAAAAATTAACTTGCTTTCATCTTCTTAAAAAAGATATATCTTAACTAAAAACAGAATTCCAATGCTACACATATAATAAGGAATAGGAAAGCATTTTTTTCTATAGATTTGAAGATTTCCATAGATTTGTTTCCAAGCTAATAGTCAATGAAATTAATTTCCTTGTAGCATAAGAAAGTCAAAATATATACTCCACTGGATGACTTACTTGGATTATTATATTATAAACTTAACAAACCAGTGGAAGAGTTATTAGGTTTGGGATTAATACAGCAATTAACATATTGAGTAATTATTACATAAACATATGTTTTATCAAGTCAAGTTTTATCAAGTTTAAACATGTTTTATCAAGTTTAGTTTTGGAAACTTTTGACTGTATTATATATATATTTTTAGCTAGTCTATTGCTCAGTATTAGCTGATAAAATGATTTTAAAGTTCTTTTTTTAATCACATTAAAATATAGAATATATATAAAATAATGAAATATAGAATATTGTGCCATGAATTATGTGCTTACTTATCATATAAGAATAATAACACATTTCAGAATGGTTAGAACATCCTCACAACATAAAATAGAATACTTAAATCAATGGATTTCTATTGTATAATTGGTAGAATCTATGTATATTAACATATTTAAAAGTTGGAAATCCTGTAGTCAATTCATCTGAAATATGCCTATTTATCTTCTTTAAACATTGAAATATGCTTAAGGTCATGAAGAATAAATTAAAATAATACCAACTACAATTTATCTAACAATTACTAGGTACCGTTCAAAATTCCAAGTGTTTTATATGCTATTAATTGATTCAGTGCTCACAGAACCATATGAAACAGATAATATTATTGCCTAAAAAGAGTGAAACTCAGGCAGAGAGAAATAATTTCCCCCAAGTTTATACAGCTACTAATTGGTAGGTCAGGATTCTAACCCAGGATTCTAGCCCTCAGAGCCTGCATCCAACTACTTTGGTTCTTTTCTTGAAGTTCATGTGTTCTTTTCTTTTTATTTTTTTTTGTATTTTGTTCATTCGTTTTTGTTTGTTTGCCTGTTATATACGCTAGGCGAATAATTTCTGTTTAGAGCATATAAATTCTATTTGTCAGGCGATAAGCAGGGCAATAGGAATATTAAGATGAATAAGACAATTTTTACCTTTGAGATGTTTATGGTCCAATGGAGACAGAAGTTTAAAAAGTATTTTAAATGTGAATCCTAACCCTATCAATATCACCATAAACTAATATATTACAAAGAAATACTATGCTCATTACTCAGCATTCAGAGTATAAAAAGTACTACAACCTTCTTCTTTATTTACTTATTTATTTATTCTTTCACCTCAACACATTCAAATGTTTTTGAGCTCATATTCTGTATAAACACTTCTAAGCTCTAGAAAAAAATCAAGTAAGTAAAATAGAAAAAGCTATCCTTACAAACCTAACAGATCAGTGAAAATATTAAAAAAAATAATCACACCTAATTAAATATATGCAATTTGGAGTAACTACTCTGTGTGAAAAGCAAATAATATAATGATGAATTATGGTACTGACTTCATTTACATTCAAAGTTCTGAAAAGGTTTTTTTAAGGAAGTAAATTTAAGCATAGCACTGAAAGATATATAACAGCTGGCCCATCAAAAAGTAGATATTAACATATGGCATGATTTATAATTGTATCCCTCTATATGCATAAATTTATAAATCCAATATAGGGTCTCATTTGCTAAAGTTCAAATGAATGATATAGACCATTCGTATCAAACTTTTATATTTTTGACCTTGAAATCCATCACCAGCAAAAACCTGGGATCCAAAATATAGTAGCCAACATTTTCTTTTGTAAAAAAAAAAAAAAGTGGCATTTAAAAAAAGTGACAGAAACAATATCTGTCATTATCATAATTTCAAAAGAGAATTTTAAGACCAAAAATATAGCAACAATAGAATTAAGTATATTTCTTTAAAATAAATAAATTTTTATTTATCTTTTTCTTCAATTCATGACCTTGATTAAGCTCTGGGAATCATTGAACTATGAATCTTCTGTTTCCTTGAGGTATTTATCAGCAGACTGGAATTGTGTAATGAAATGCATCCTTTTAGATGGAGTGACCAAGAAGACCAAACGGTCCTGGGACATTCAACAGAAAATGTGGGATACGAGATAAGACTTGAATCAGACTAAGAAGCACACAAAATGTCATTCTTGAAAACTTAGTACACATGAGAACTGATAAAGTCTAAAATGGAGCATTTAGTGTCTCAGTCTTCCAAGTTTCCTGAAATGTAATAACATATTCATATATACACAGTCACACAGATATCTCTAAACACACACAGACATACTCATACATACAAATATACATATTTACATAACCATTAAATGTTAAATTTATACAATCTGATTGACTTTGGGTCTTTCCTGAATCATTTTACACCTCTAAACTCAGACTGACAAACAGTGCACCTGCTTAACTGGGCTGAGTGCCAAGGAAAAAAAAATCAGGGAAATTAATTTCCAAGAGCAGTAGATAAATGGCACACCTCATTAGAAAATCTATTTAAAAGGCACATCAGGAGATGTCTGCAAGACTTTCATAAGAAATTGATGCTTCCTACCATCATACCCTTGCTGTCTCTCTTCTCAAATTACTGATCTTACTTCCTGGTAATAAGATTCAAATTCAAGTTACATTTAATGAATGACTCCTTTGTGCCAGGCACGTATGTTTTACATAGATTATCTTATCTAATTCTTATGAAATTGTTTTCAAATAAGTGTGTTTTGTGGAATGCAAGCAAAAATTACCAAAAGTTCTTTGAGACCACCTAGTACAGTCATGTAATGAGATTTTCTTCTTATGAAAGAAGATGCTAATAAATTATGACCCTTGTTCTTGGGCAAGAAAAGCCAAGAGTTACTGTAATTTTTTCCTGTACATTCTGACCTAGAGGGAATCAGAACATTTATTAATGCCTAAATTTGTAGTCATTTCTTTAGAAATCCTGTCCGCGTCTATTGCCTAGAGAAAAAGTTGTCTCTTTATAAGTAAGGCAAAGAAGTTCATAAGGAATTTCAACCAAAGTTCACAAATTCCGGTCCTAGAAGAATTATTAAATTATCAGGGTCCCAACTTTGTTTCCTGGAAGGGCTTCCTGAGTCTGCAGAAGCTTGAGAGACAAGGCTTCTAGCCACCTTTGTGACCTTGAGCTTCAATTACTGAAAAGCATCATTGATCTGCCCCCTTTCCCCATCCCCCAATTTAGGGTTTCTGAAAACATTCATCTTCCAGGAGACTACTAAGGGCAGAGAGGATAATATCCAGGTGATAAAATATTTTAGTTTGTTCCTGTAGTCTTGAAATAGATATTAATGGCTAACCATTTCAATTTTACAAGTATCTTGTTTTAGATGATAAATTATATAGTCGCCTGTGAGGGTCCAGAACTAGGCACCCCAAGTTGTCTCTCATTATATGCAGATTACTTTCAGCTAAAGGCAATTTTAGCTTCAGGCCCAAAAGAAAATCCCCTTTTTAATTATGTAGAAGAATTTGAATTAAGAGATTATCAGAGATAACTTCTTTTGACCTACGTATAAGGCAAGCAGATTACTGAATGTCTGCTTTTCTTATCATCCTACAATGAAGTCTCCAAGGCACCTTACTTCATCCCTGGCTCAAGATATCTTATATACCTCAATCCTCCTTTCTTATCTCTGAACCTCTCAGGTATGTGGGGTCTCTGACTCTTTTACGTGTGTGGGGTTCCCGTGTGCATGAGATTAAGTTTGATTTTTGTCTTGTCGGTCTGCCTCCTATTGATATGATTATTCTGCCAGTCAAAAGAACCAGAGGAGGGAAAGGGGAATTTTGTCCTTTCCCACACATCCTATGTGGTAGTTTTGTATGCTGTTGAAACATTAAGCTGGAACTACATTTTCCAGAATTCCTTTAAAGTACTTTCCAGGTAACAATTAGGCACAAGAGAAGTTTGTGTGAATTTGGCAGGTAAAAAGAAAGCAACAGCCACATTGTATATTCTGTGAAGTTTGATATAGGGCAAGTGCTGTTGCAATTCATGCACATTTTTATCGATATGCTGGCTGATCTTGACCTGGGGCAGCAGCCAACAGCACTTCCGGTTTCCACTGGACCACCTCTTTCAACATCTTCAAATCCTGGCCAGATGCTTTTGCAAATGTGTTGGTGAAGGCACCAATTTATCCTGTAGCTCATTCACATTATCCTAATTCAAGGTGGTAAGAGTCAAACAAGTTTCTAGTTTGTCCTTGTCAGTTTCAGTTTGTCTTTCGTCTCCTCTATTCTATTTCTATCTGCTCTTTTCAATGATGGGGTTCAAGGCATGATACCCTAAAATATGGCATCTTGGCATATTAAATATTTTCAGCTAATTTTGAGAAGGACATTCTGATCTTCCCCTGAAGCAGGTCATAAAATCCTCATGTGAGAGGTGCCCTCCTGATACCAGGAAGAAAGGAATGTTCTCATCTTCCAAGATGCTCCGAGGAATCAAGTGAACAGGCTTTGCTGTTTTCCTCAATTTACTACAATTAGCTCATACCCTTTTCTGTCCTATCACATTTTCCCACCACTTTCCACTCTTCATCAAAACTAGGATAAAAACGTTTAGGTTAACTGCTTCTTAAAGTCTTCTTTTCCTTATGAAAGCTCCACATAAAATTTATATTAAATACATTTGAATGCTTTTATTTTATTAATTTGTCTTTTGGTAAAGGAGCCCCAGCCAAAAAAT
Source organism: Pteropus vampyrus (assembly GCF_000151845.1). Taxonomy (NCBI): domain Eukaryota; kingdom Metazoa; phylum Chordata; class Mammalia; order Chiroptera; family Pteropodidae; genus Pteropus; species Pteropus vampyrus. Next base: position 7,072,738 of record NW_011888824.1, on the reverse strand, counting down.
TTAGAAGGATCGAGGAAAAAAATATTTTTCCTCTCCTATACCAGTTTCCATCCTGCTGTCTTGTGACCCAGCCCCAGACACACTGCAACAGCCTTAAGTTTACTGTTTAATCAGCTCCCATGAATGCATAAGCCATATAACAAATCTCCTAGTCTATATCATTCATAATGATTCTACTCTGATCAAACTGACAGATACACTATAGTATTATTTGAGTACTGTTTAAATATTATACTTATTAAGAAATGAGGGTAGGTAAAAATCTTTTTTTTAATATCTGTTTTTTTGTTGTCTTAAAATTGGTCTTGTTTGATAACAATAATTTAAGTCACAAATTTTGTAAATCAGAAAGTGAGATGCTATCTGCATTTCACAGACAAGAAAATATAAGTTTCTAGTCACGTTAGCTTGTATGTTGTAGGGCTGTAGATTGAATGCAAGTCTTCTGAAAGACACACATAAAAGCCAATTCTATATGTGCCTCACAAGCAAATTATGTACAGATAAATCAGATCAAACTCAGAAAATAAAGAATTTTGAAGGTTGCTCAGTGGAGAGTCATTCTTCTCAATCCAATACAGTACTTGCTTATGAAAATATATTTTTATTTCTCTACGAACAATTTTTTAATGACTTTAAAGCCTTTGCCTACTTTTCTAAAGTACCAGAGAGTAGTTTAGAACCCAAATATAACTGTCTTGATTGTCTGGCCTTCAGAGTTGTTTCCAGTGTGTTTTCTTCTACCACTAGCCTTGCTTTTTAAACATTAGCCATACATATTTCAAAGACTATTCATAGTACAAAAGACTCATCATAATATTAATCCTTAGTAAATGTTTGAAATGTATCAATTAAATATAACATTAGAAACATAAGAGTACCATTTACATTTTGAAACTCTCATTGAAACAATTGATTTTTTTTCTGTGAAAAATCAATATTAAGAAAAGGCAGGTTAGAACTAACTAAATGGAGAAAAGAAATTAGAATTTTAATATGAATGGATGTGTCCCATCTAACCAAACATTAATATGAGTTACAGAGTTTGTACTATAATTATATAAATTCCTTGAACTTATATTCTTCAAGTTCCAGAAATTGATCATTTGAATTTTAATTAGTTAAAAGTATTTGAACTTCTTATTTAAAGAATTTATCATTGCTCCTTTAAAATTTCAGCTTTGTGTGTGGTTTTTTTTTTTTTTTTTTTCCATTTCAACTCTCCTGGTGAATATTTATTTTCCAAGATATGGCCTCGTGAGTCATCCTAACACATCATCTTTCTCTTTGCATCTGTTATAAATACAATACCTCTTTGTCAGCTAGAGCATTACATGGCTCTTCTTTATGTTATGTATAAGCATTTACCAAAAGATATATAACTTAGCAATGTAATTTTCTCAGAGTGAAATATATGGTAGCTAGCCTCCAAATATCACCCAATGATTCTTACTTGCTGGTATGCCCATCCTTATATAGTCTCTTCCAACACTAAATATGACTGACCTGTGTAACCAGAAGGATTTTGTAGAAATGAAAGTATGTGATTTCTAAGTCTAGCTCATGAAAGCATTGTGGCTTCTATGTTATTCTCTCTTGGATCACTCACTCTAGGGGAAGCTGCTTGCCATGTTGAAAGGACACACCAGCATTAACTTGACAACCATGTGAGTGAGACATCTTGCCAATTGTTCTGCCACCCCATAAAATCTTTCAAATGTCTGCAACCTCAAGAGATACCCTAAGCCAGAACCACGCAGCTAAGCCATTCCAAATTCCCGACCCATAGAAACTGTAAGAAATAATAAATAGTTATGTTGTTTTAAACCATTTACTTTTGAGATAATTTATTATGCAGCAATAGATAACCATTACGAAATATAATAACATTTCATCTTTTTTTCTTCTTTAAAACTAAATGAATTGGGCTGACTTTGGTTAATAAAATTATATAGGTTTCAAGTATACAATTTTATTTTATAAACATTTTACTTTTTTACATCTTTACAATTTTATTAGATGTATTTATTAATTTTTAAAGTTGGTCGAACTGACGATTAAATAAAAATTTTGTGATAAATATCTGTTTCTTCATAACGTAAGAAATTGTTTTAAAATACAAATGATGGCACTATTCATACCTTTAAGCAACATGCAGCAGAAAACCTACTATGTGACAGGCATTCATATACAGAGATATATAAGACAGTCCCTTTCTTGGATAGGTTTAAGTTTCTAAGGGAGATGGATAAGAGAACAGATCCTTATAATATAATGTGTTAACTGAAGTAATACAAGTGCTGATAAAACACAAAGGAATGAAAGCACAGTACAGTAAATTATTCTTAGGAAGTCTGAGAATGTTTTATAAAAGAAGAGGTAGGTATTGAAGAATGAATAAAAATTCTCTAGATAGAAAATTGAGGAATAAATCTCTAATAATGATATTTATATTTATACAGTGCTTGTGATAAACCAGATTTTCTTCTAAGCACTTCAAATATATTCACTTATATAATTCTCTTAATCTCATTACATAGGTACTATTATTATCTCCACTTTACCAGTGATAAAATTGATACAGAGAAAGGCAAAGTGTCTTTAATATCACACAGCTAGAAAGTGGTAAGGTCTGGATTTAATGTGAGGAAAATCTAGCACCGGAGTTCACATTCTTAATTACTTAAATATGCTTTCTGCTACACTGGGGTGGGAGAGGGGAGGAACGGTATAAGCACAGGCATCAAGCAGTGAGAGTAAATGATAATCTAGAGAAAAAAAGAAAACAGGAAGAACAGTATTAAGTATGGCTATAAAAAAGTACATGAGCTGAATTACGAGAAGAAAATACAGAGCTAAGTCAAGAACTTAAATTTACGAAATTAAATGCTACGAAATTTAAGCAAGAGAAATTGTCGATGAAATTTGTTTTACGAAGATAACTTGGGAGCGATGTTAAACGGGAGACACTGGATGAGGGAGACAAGAAGAAATTGTATTAATTCCCTCAAAATAAAGTCAAGGTCTGAAGTGTAGTAATGGATATGGTGGTAATAAGAGGAGGGAGCAAATTTATGAGACATACGAGTTAGCTGTCATGGAGTATGATGACTAATCAGATGGCAAACAGGTTTAAAAGATGACCTGCAGGTTTCTTTTTGTGGGGAATGGATAGATGGTTAGGTCATTAATAAATATAGAAAACTAGACGAGGAGGCCTCACATAGACAATGTGCTTAATAATCACTTGAAAGAACTGAAGTAGTAGTATCACAGAAGCTGTTTTTACCAGTAATGCCAGTAACATAAGTATTATCCATAGTACCTAATCGTGGTGGTCCAGGGAAGCTCTACTGTGGATTATAAGTGTGTTTTACATTTAAGTAATCTAATCTGAAAGTCTCATTATAGTAGCTGCTCATTTTAGAAAATAATTAAGAAAAAATTTTAACAGAAATTTCTGTAATGCACTTGTTAAATTATTAACTTTACAAATATTAAATTGACATATTTCTTAATATTACAAACACTAAAGAATTATATTTTATAATCATATTTGGTTCTAAAATGTAAATGAATGAAATTTTTAAAAAATGAAAGAAAAGAAATATCACACTCAATATAGGATCAAAGGAACTAAAAGCTAGAGTAATATATAATCAATTGTTTTTCACTTAAAAATCTAGGTCATAATTTTATACTATAGGCATTTCAATTGTACATTCTTTTAAGAGCCTAACTTACAAAAGATACTAAAAGTACTGCTTTTTTTCGAGCAGAGGTTTAAGCTTCTGGATAAATAGCCCTTTTGCTCTGGTTGATACCATGGGATTTTATATGTTAGATGGTGCTTACTTTAGCCCAGCTACAAAGGGTACAGTTTGCAGGGTCGTGTCAGTCACACCTCCATGTCAATACACCCAAATGATATAGTTTTATAACCTCATGATATTTATACTTGTATTTCTTTTAATATAGCCATTTCCTGGCACATGTAATAGAGTCCTGATAAATAATTGTTGAATGAATAAAAATTCATAATGAAAAATAGAAAGTCTCTGAGTATATAGAATGTAACTTATAGTAATTATAGTTTCTAGGTCCCATTGATTTCATTACCACTGAAGAAAGAAAATGGGATGTGGGAGGTGGGCAGTGTAGATATAAAGGAGCAGCACATCAATAGGTTAGTAAAATGTTTTTGCTTGTGGTAAAATGGTGATAAGCATGAAGTCATTTATCCATTTATTTAATATTTACTGAGCACCTGACGGAGTCCTTCCTTTAAGAAACTCACAGTCAATAGTGTATCAGATGAGAAAACAGACAAATAATTTTTAAAATATAAAAAGACTTTAAACAAAGAGAAAAACAATATATTCAGAGATTGAATAAACCATAATGAAAATCTGTCTTTCCTCACTTGTGCTATTCTTATTTCACTTCAAATCCATAAGAACACATGGACACTCAAGATGTAGTATCTCATTACAAGTCATCCTGGAAAATCTTTTTAACACACTTTATTTTCAAGAACTCAAAATAGGATATTTTAATGGGAGGAACAAAGAGTTTGTCTGGAAAAGAAGCTTGAAGCCAGATGGTAGGGGGACTTCGAAATACTTTACACTATTTTCCATTTGCTCAAAAATTTTGTATTTGGCTTTATTTTGTCTTATTTTTCCTACTGTAAAATCTACTAATTACCATTTATTAATGGTTGATAAAGTCCCAGTTCCAAAATTAAAGACGCACTTAAACTTTTTGATCATCATCTTCATGAAATTATAACATTCAACCTTTGCTCGGCTCTACAAATAAGAAAATCTATTTCATTTGAAATCAATGAGTACAACAGGCAAAGAATAGAAGGAAAAAGCAAAGAAGGAAACTAGACTTCAGCGACCTTCAAGCACACTTGTGGGGTGCTTTATTTATTATATTAAAATGGGGTGAAGAGAAACAAAGCCAGACCTAGAGAGAATACTGTTGCTATTAATTTAAAAGCCAAATTTCAATGATCTTACCTGAAAAGTTTTTGTAATCCACTAAATCAAACATAACAACGGCAACAGCTGACCATGTGATTATCAGAGCAATGACCAGAAGCCAGGCTGCTGGGGAGCTAAATGTGGTCACTATGTCCTCTGTGACTGTCCTCTTCAGTATTTTTCCAGGAGATTTGGGTACAGATCCATTTTTGTTGTCTATAACCGTTGTTGTAGTAGATGCATTTCCTAATCGACATTCAGAAAGGAGAATTACAATTTAGAAGTTTACATCAAATATCAATGACAAAACAACACAGATTATATAAGTATATGTAAGTTGCTTGTACCATTTTTTTTATAATAGAAGACACCTCTTTTGTGGCAGGGCCATTCCTTGCTGCCTACTGCCACATTATCCTTTCCTTGGCATTTACCTTCCTCTCTGAAATCTGTAAGCTCTCACAATCAGCACTCATTGTGTCCCATGTTCCACAAATGCTGCCATTCAGGCCACAAACCTTGACATCATCTTGATTTCATTTTTGCTTCTCTCTTGCTACCTCCTATATGCACTACCATATCGGGCAAGGAGTTTTTTGGTCAAGTTGCTTTTTAATAACTTTTTCCTTTGTGCAAGCAAAAAATATCTTGCTTGCATAGATATTTCTGGGAGAGAAACAAAATCAATAATAAAAGAGTTCAAATGGATAAAATTCCTTTTGGATATCCTGGCTTAACTGTATAACTGACCTTTCTATTGAGTCCATTCATTTTTATTTGTGAAGGAGCACAGAAGAACCAAAACAATAATGTGGGAAAATCTTATTATATCTAGTAACTTTTTTATTCCTGCTTTCAAGAGTCTACTTGTTCATGAGAGAAAATTTTAAAAATACAAAAATAGCAAAATGAATAAATAGATAGATAATTCTTTATAATCTTACCATCCATAAAGAACCACTGTTGACATGTTCCATTTACATCTATTTTTATGTACCTACATATAGAAATATATTTTATTGATTTTTGACAAGTCATCATCACACTGTTCTTTACGTTTTTAATAGACAGTGTATACTAAACATGCTCTCTTGAAATACATGTTCCATAAAATTCCATTTAAGTGGCTGTACACATGTCATTTCATAGCTGAGCAAAATTTAATAAAAAAGCTTTCTACCTTAGAATATGGCAAAAGTTTTCTCAGCACACATTAATAATTATTTATTTGGAGAAATTTCTACATATAAAATTTCTAGAACAAATAATAACTTTTATATATTTTGAGAATATATGTATGTATTTGAAAATAAGCATACTTTTGAAAATTGTGTAGACCAGCAGTCTGTTTTCCTGTTCTTGACAATAATGGGTGTTACAATTTTTTAAAAAAGTTTGCAATCACACTGGGAGAAATTTGCTTCATTTGCAACTCTTCGATAACTAAAGATGATCTTTTTGCATGTTTATTTTTTTCTGTATTGTAAAATTTTTGAGCCCTTTTAATAAACCTCTTTTTAGTGGCTTATAAAATTGTGTACACATATACATACATAGCTACATATATATGTACATATATGTAAATATATTTGTACATACATAGATGTATATGTAGATACATGCATATGTATTTACATATATGCCTGTGTATATACATAGATGTATACATACAAAGGATCTTAACATTTTATCTGAGCTTTATGTTGTAATTTTTTCCTGCAAGTTTGACTTTTTCTTTTTATGGTATTTTTTATGTACAGAATGAACATTTTAAAACTGTGTAACTTTTTTCATTTTTCTGTGATAATGTCTACCTTTATATATCTAGAAAGCCCATCACAATAGAGAGTAGGCATATCTGATTATCTTGACTCATAATAAGTTAAATCTGAAGGAAATTTAGAGATCATCTAAAACAACTATTTCATGTTACATTTAAGAACAATTGAAGACTAACTAGAAAATTTAAATGCCTTTCATAACATTTTCAATCCCAAATTTACACAGATGTGTAGTAAATATTGAATACTAAAATATTCCTAATAATACTAAACAATCCAAATATTTTTGCCAAAATCACAGCTTAAAAACATACTTCATGTATTTTAAATATAAGCCTCACTGTCTATAATAATTTAATCATTACATATTAAGAGAGAGAAAATTTTGATTAATCATAGTTAATATATACTTAAATATTTTCAATTTTATATTTATTGCTAATTACATTTCCAAAATAAAAAGAAAGCAAACCCTAAATTTTCAAACTTTTTAAATATATTTCACGAAACAAATTTTATGTAACTGGAAAGACTTCTTGTGGTTATTCAGAACGTGCTAAAAAATAATGGAAAGGTTTTAGTCTTTTAAAACTGAAGGGAATTCTTTGTACTCCTTGAAGCCCTCAGAGTGAAATTACAGTGTTCCTTTCCATCCTTCAGCCTCTTGCTCTACCTTCCACAATTCTTCCTTCAGTTAGGTCTAGCTTTTCCACAAAAACAGTAAGGCAAAAAAGTTATGTTGTGGGTTTTATAGACAAGAGAGATTGAGATTGACTCCTTGCTCCTCCCTGCATTAGCTGAATGGCTGGCTGGAAGGGCCCTACTTCACCTCAGCTCACTTCTGAATGAAAAGAATCTCTATGTGAGGAATAAAGTTGTATAGCTCAATTTACAGGTTTTTGGTGGGGGAGAAATAACTCATGTCAATTGCTTGGCATATTTCCTACTATGTGGAATTATTCAGTAAATGACAATATAACAGCTACTGAACTGTCCTTATTATCATCACCATCATCATTACTATTACCACCACCTCATGGCTACTGCTATGATTATGACTACAATCATTACTATCATAAGAAGAGGTTAGGAGGCAGGATTAACTTTAGAAAAAAAGGCTGAGGAACTGATTCTTTGATAAATGCAGGCATTTATTTACAATTAGTAAGCATATACATTAGGCTAAGGTATTTTCCGGGAACCAAAAAATGATGCTATGACTGACTCAATGTCTTTCCCAATCAATTAATTGATTTCTTGAAATACAGGAAAAGAGGGACACATACTATAATTTATTCATATTAATGAAGACTGTTTTGTATCATTAACAAAATTAAGAGAGAGTATTTGTAATGAAGTAATTTTGTTATAGTACAAATGTTATCAGTGTAACTGAATTCTTTAAACCAGAAAGATAAAGTTTGAATCTCCAAACAGATGTGTACACAACAAGGTGCTTATGGTATAAATCCAGTTCATAAGACAATTTTTAGTTTGGGAGAAAGAAATGAAAATATCGCATGCAAATACTCTAGTTAATAAAGTTTTACTCTTTTTGTTTCTTTTACCAAAAAGGATACTATTCTCTTCATAAAAATAAGATAAATGACATAAAAGTCTATGACTGACTAGAGAAAAGAAAATAAAATACATTCATATTAGTAGATATTAATAATAAATAAACATAATCAATGCAACTATTTTTATATGACAATGGTAAATCTAAGCCCATATTTTAAAAGGATTAAAAAGCTGTCAGGGAATGTGATTAGTAAATGATTTAATTAAAGTTTTTAAATGACTTTAGGTAAAAATTCACAATAGCGACAATGAGTCTACCTTCTTTTTTGAAAAACTGTATGAATATATATCCCAAGTTCATGAACTCAATTTAGTCAAAATGATAGCAAGATGGAAAAAATACCTTTGAAAAACATATTTCACAGACTGTACTTGAGATGGTGCTCAAAGAAGGAAAAATTATAAAGAACTCATATCATATCCTCTCATTGATTTTTGTGCCAAATTCCCATCACTTTTAATGGCAGTTCTGAAAATGGATAAATGATAGAAGTGCTTTGAAATGTGATTTAAGACCCAAGTGGGGTTACAAGTGAATCAAACCTTAGGAATAATGATTTGCAAGAGAGTAAGTGAATTATAAGTGTTTAGGAGAGGCCCACCTGAAAGTTGATATGTTGCTAATCTCCAGTTTTTTTAACTTCTGGAAGGCTTCCTACTACCATTACATAGAGAACACTGGAAAAATTGCTTTTGCACTTCAGATTCACTTCAGTGAACTGTATATTAGAGAGCATTTCTATAGATAATATTATACACACCTGCTTGGCATCTTGTAACTAAAAGAATAAATTTACTGAGATTTGATATCAATTAGTTGAACCCTGGTCATATTTTTATAAGAAAGAAATTTTTTAAAGAAAAAAGAATTTGTACGTTTTTTCCTTTTTGATGAGAAAAAGAAGAAACTATATAAATTCAAGAAGTAATATAAGTTCAGAGTTAAAATGCAACTTTTTTATTTTTAAAGAACTGATATATAGATAGATGATAGATAGATGAGAGAGAGAGAGAGAGAGGTAGAAAGAGATATGTAAATATCTCTCTCTATATATATGCATTCCAAATTTTATTTCACCTTATAATCCTGCCAAAACAAATATGCTACAGTGTTTTAAATAGATGAAAATGATAGTTAACATTAAATGATTTTGAAAGTATTTCCTATTTTTTTTTCTTTACAGCCTCAAATTTTCCACTTAGGAATTAATCAAGACTCAAAGGTGAGTGAAATACATTCTGAGTATCAACTGCAAAACCACAAGCAATTTGAAAGTTATCTTGCTTAAAAAATTATTTTTTGCCTTTCTTATGGAAATACACCAAGTTGTACCTTTCTTTTTCCATTCAAAATTAGTGCAGAAGCCACTCAGAGCCAAGCGGAATAAAACTGAGGGGAAATAAATTGCCTGCTCTGACAGCTGGTCAAGATAAATGCAAAGAACAGAGTGTGTAATCTGAGATTATTTAATGTTTGAGCAGCACTTTGAAGATGACAAGAGCTAGTTATTGATATGGCGGAAAAAATGGGAGGTAAATACTACTGAGCAATTTGATATGGGCAATGCTTCTTGAAAGTTGGCATCTCAGAATTGGAGCAGAGCAGCTAAGATATGTAACAGCACTTTCCATGCCTACTTTTTAATTTCATTGCTTTTGATTTCATACAAATTATTTTGATTGTCAGACAGCCAGAATCAGCTTCAAAAGAAGCGGAGATCTGGCTAAAAGGCCATGTGACTCTGCTCCAAAGTAAAATGAAGGACTGCTTAGGCAGTGGTTCCAAAGACCAGCTTTACAGTCAGGTTATGCATGGAAGAATAAATCATAAGCCTCCTGAAAGAAGTCATTTAGCTTCATCATGCCTTATTAATCAGATAAGGAAACTGCCAAGTGCATTTGCCCATTACTATTCCTATGGGACACTGGCAATACAATCTTTTTTGAGAATGCTCAAGGAAAATACCTGTATTCTGGACTCGTATAAATAAAACATTATATCTTCATTAAATAAAAGCATTAATTCTGAATTTTGTATTTCACTGTGTTATGTGGTTTGTGTACTATTAGTATATTTTTCCTTAAAGAATTAGAGAGTAAAGGAGAGAGAATATATATAACAGCATTATAAAAATATATGTTTTTCCAAAATTATATTAAAAACCTAATTTTCAATTATGAGTAAGAATGATCTTTGCTATATATATTTTCTCAAATAATCAAAAAACGTGTAT
>NW_011888824.1:7049212-7061776 GCF_000151845.1 Pteropus vampyrus | reverse complement strand
AAAAAAAAAAAAAAAGGAAACAAAAACTATTCTCCTTTAAGATAAAAATTGTTTTTGTCTCAAACCAGAAATTGGTCTGTTGAGTTTCAATGAAAGCCCTAAATTGCCACCTTCGCTTCCAGATTTTTGGGATGTGATCTCTGTAATCACATTTCAGAGAATAATTTGGCCACCCAATCTACCTGCTGAGATGAAGAGATATTTTATTTTTTTACATTTTTCAGTAGTCCTTTCTGCCCAGCCACTTCTTCCACTCTTTGGACATGAGAATATTTTTTCTAGTGTGGAAACAGAAAGTGAATGCTGCCCTAAACCCCGGCCTTAGAATCGGCCTTTAAGACAAGCCTGATCCTTCAGAACACTCCCTCATGCCTGTGACAGCGAAGGTATGGGGCAATCAGAGTCCCCCACATTTTTCGTGGAACTACGAGGGTACACTTTCTTTCTGCTGGGGTTGCTAAACTGGGGGGTTTTACCAGCGACCTTCTGAATCCACCAGTTGTACAGTCTACTGCAGAAAGGAAAGTGGCAGGGTCCAGATACCATTGTGTGGGTTCATGGAATCAGCTTTATTTACAGTCAGGTTTATCTCTAGATTTCTCAGTTATCGACTGCTTTGATTTTATTGTTTGCATTATCAGCCATCACGAGTTCTGGCTGATCCTCTTGTTCCTGCTTGGAATATAAATAATTATTTTTCTTTATCTGTTTGTGTCATGAGGAATGATCAGTCAGGAGGATCTAAACATACAGCTTCTTTTAAAAATTATTTTCATTTTAGAAAGAAAATCTCAAATCTCACTTTTGTTTCTCAAGGGGCTGCGTTGTCATGAAAAGATGTGTTTGGTGTTTGCAAGGTCAGTTGCTTGTGTTGAGGCGCTGTTACTAGGAAGAGCTTGCTCTTGTTCTGGATGAATGAGAGACAGGATCTCTCTCCACAGACAGTGGTCCCTCACTGTGACCTTCTAGCCCCCTTTCCAATAGTCCTTACTGCAAAGTAATAGATGTCTCTTCTGTTCTGGTATTAGCTCCTGCAGCCCAGTTTTCCCCTACTTTTTGAACTTTTCATTTTCAACTTAATAGTTACTCCTCATTCAGACCTTAGTTTTCCTACAAATAGTAAACTGAGTTTAAAGGTAAAAAGCAATGATGAGTGAATAATTAGAATTCATTAAAATGTATTTTGTTTTACCAAACTAAAGTAGGCAAGAATTTCTGATTATTTTTTCTCCTAAAAATAGTTTTATTAAAACTCCATTGTTAAAATCCAATCCCTTTGAAGAATTACCTCAACATCAACTCTTTAATGGTATTTCCTGAATCTTTTTAAATGAATTTATTGTTTCTGCCTGTATCGCTATAACATTTTTTTTTTTTTGATAAATACACTGGCATGGATAAAGTTATCCTGACTTTTGTGTAGCTCATTATTTGTTTTACAACAAGGCTCTAATTTGGGAATAAGTCATTTATCCTTGCATAGCACTTAGCACAGCATTTTTAACACAGTGAAGCCCCAATCAACACTTATTAAATGTGAAAACTTTGTAAGTTTTGCTAAAGGGAATCAGCTAAAAAAAAAAGTGTTATGTTAAATAGCCTCAATACTTCTACATGTAGAAGGGTGTGCAGTACATAGGAATATCTAACCAAAGAAATAAATATAAAACAAAACCTATTTTTATGTCATGAGAAAACATTGAGACGAGAGCTGTAACTGAAAGAAGTAAAAGCATAACTGTTCAGATGCATCTCATAAGTAATGGAAAGTTTAGCTGGTCAAAATAATTAAGGCTACAACAGAGGAGGAAAGACTAGAAGGGTAGAGAAAAAAAATATGCAGTCTCTTTATCTGAAAAAAGCATATATTTGCTAAATAATATCAATAATTAAGCAGAGACACTCCTCTCTAATGAGGCAATTAGAATTAGCATCTCAGATGTTATTGGTGTTATTAAATCTCCAAAGGTTTTTTTAAAAAATTCTCCAACAGCTAGGAGAGGTTTCTACAACAAGATTAAGCAGAGTAAATATATAGATGAATAAAAATGCTGATGATCAACTTACAACTGATACGTTGTCTTAGTCAGCTGGGGCTGCCATACAAAATACCACAGACTAGATGTATTAAACAACAGAAATTTATTTTTTCACAGTTCTGAAAGCTGAAAGTCCCAGATCAGGGTGCTATTATGGTTAAATTCTGGTGAGAATTCTCTTCCTGGCTTGCAGATGGCTACCTTCTTACTGTGTTTTCACATGGCAGAGAGAGAGAGCTACCAAGCTTTCTGTTATCTCGTGTTAAAAGAGAATAAATTCCACCCTGAAGGCTCTACCTTCCTGATCTCATTTAAACCTAATTACCTCCCAAAGGACCAATTTCACAGATATGTCATAATTGGAATTAGGACTTCAACATATGAATTTGGGAGGACACAATTCAGTCCTAAAATGCTTATTTCTATGATTATTTAAAAATTGCTCAAGATAACATTAATATATTTTAAGCTCAATGTGCATAGCTATTTTGATAGAGCAATATCTTTCATGTTTAAAAAGAATGGAAACCATGGCTATTGTCCCTTATGAGTACATGCTCAAGTAGCCCAAATCAAAATGTCAGTGGTCACTACTTATAATGGGATAGTGTAAGGATGGAAATTAATCAATATGACTCTTTTGTGACAATCATTTTGAAAGAGTCAATACGATTCATTTTAGAAAAATAATCTATCTTTACCACATGAACCCAGGAAATCTCATGCAAGAAGATAAGGTACTTTAGGGTCTGTCTGATTTTAAGAGTTAGAAATTTGGAGATGGAAGCTACAGAAAATCTCCCAAATTCTGTGGATTCAGTTTCAGGCAAATAGAAGTTAGATTCTGGTTTTTAGCAAATATGGTGCACATAGGGCAGGTTTAAGATCCATGAACTAAATTCAGTTTTTCTGAAAGTTAATTTTCTAGTATTTTTTTGGTGTTGTTTGAGTTGACACATTTTCTTGCTGGACCAAATATACATAAATAAAATCCTTTACCTAGCCCCAGCAGTCTTGCTACTCAATTGCCACATTTATATTGAATCACAAACCCACTGACATAGAAAAGGCTTGAGTAATGACACGCTATTTCAATTTGGAAAAAAATACTAAACTAAATGCTTCAAAATCATTAGCTTTCCATGATTTGTTGACTCTAATGTGTATTTTCACTTTCTTTTTCTTAAAGACATTTTCATGGAAATCAACTCTTCCTTAAGAATTAATCATCTCCTGCTGCTTTACTCCATATGGAGTTATAATCCTACCATTATGGTGTTACCATAATTTCCACTTTATTTTCATTATGGAAGTATGACAGATCCTCCTCCCTCCCCCCAAAAACACAATATATTCATATTTTTCATGTAAATGCATTCAGTAATAACGATAAGGACTTCATATAAAGCTTCTGCTTAAAATTATACGGATAAAATGATGAGTTTCTTACATTGCCATCAACTTTTTAAAGGAAATTTAAGAAAATGCAAGAACTAAGACCTAAATTTCCTTTTAAGTTTACTTCTCTGGGTATATGTTTTTAGGCAAATGTTTCAAGAATCAATCTGGTTTATTTTTTATATATATTTTAAGTGTAAATAAAACTAGATCTGTGTTTTCTATTTATAAAAATATTTCCATCTATTGGTTGGAAAAGCTGTGATGATTCAATAATTTAATATTTCCATATGTACATTAAGTACATGCATATGAACAAGAATGTCTTAGAGTATGCGACCATTAAGGAGGAGTATGACTAATTTTATTGAGTATTCTGGGGCTTTCGAAGTAAAAGTTACAATGAAATATCCTTATTTGTGTGCATTATTAATTATCAGTATCATATGTTGACATTTTTTGTAGTTATTCCAAAATTAATGCTATCGCCATAATTGAATTTAAAACGGATCCACAGAATTTTTTGTCTCTAATAATGTAAAATATTTAAGAATTTTTTGTGAGAAAAAATATATACTTAGAATTGGGCACCACTGTAATAGGATATTATTATATTTTGGTTAACTTGAACCCAAATCTTCATTAAGTTATTTGAAATGTTTAGAACAAGTCAGACCAGTGCAGCCCAAACCTTCATCTTTGTAAACTAAGTTCACATATCCCATAAAGAAAATACACATATTACATGAAGAAAATGCAGCCTAAAAATTTAGAGACATCAGATCTAAATACATCCTGTGTATTTTTCTTTTAAACATTTAATCTGTAAGGGGAAAAGAAAGCAGCTTCTTGTGGCTTTCAAAGGACTTCTAAATGATCTTGAAGCTCTTTTATGCATTTCTGAAATGAACATTAAAGTATCTATGTCCATATTTCAAAAATGCAAGCAATTAGGTAAACATAAATAATACTTTATACAAATCTTTTTTCTAAGGAGTTCATAGAGTTTTAGAAACAGCTGATAAAGCTGCACATATCTATAGAACTAAGAAAGTATTCTATTCCTCTTTGATATGAAAGGAAACTGAAAACAAGGAGTTAAAGGAAACAGTGTTCTCGAGTCTACTCATTATGAGAATTTTCAAAGTATTGTGTACTGTTTAGTTCCTAATATTTCCATCCTCTGAATTGTTTGTCTGAATAAACCTAAATTTGGTCTTAAATTTTATGTGAGGAAGGTGCCACCGACAACTAACAAAAGACCTTTTATTTGGACAATTACAGTTCTGATTTTAAAAAGCAAAGGTCCAAATAAAATGATGAATGATTGAACTGTTTCCATCTAGCCCCTTCTCTAGGCAGTTTTTACTAGTCAGAAGAGCATTTTATTGAGTATTCTGGAGATTATACCGTCACCACCTCAAAGAGTAAGAAATAAATGGAAAATTAGGTCTTTGTCCTCTAAGAAATTACTTGATATTTACTTTCGGGTGGACTCAACTTTGGTATTATTAGTGCTGCACATGGGGAAAGAGAAGCCACTTCAGAGTTAGTCCAGCATCGTCTCTAGGAGTTGGAAGTCTCTAGGAGTCGATATTTCATAGAACAGTGATGTTTCCTATCCCATCATTTCAAAAATCTCCTCTGAATAGGATTTTACTATTGACAGGCCCATATTTCTGACATTTAGATTGCTCAACGCAGTTATTTCTATGGAGTGAGCATTTTTATAAGATTTATTTCACTAAGCTTATTCGAGCATTACAACTGCATTAGTATCACCAAGCCACAGCAGATTCAGTAAAAAAAAAAAAAAAAAAAAGCTTTATAAAATTGTGATTGCCCTAAAGCATGTGTTTTTAGTAACTACTATGCAGCCTTCTCTTTAGTAACTTAGCTCGAGATTTATACTCTACATGACCATCCAAAGTCTATGACTATCCAAAAGAAGAGAAATGAAAACCAGTTTAGGAATCATTTTTCTCACATGAAAAGAAATTACTTTCCTTTTTTAAAACAAAAGGAAAACACAATAAATGTTAAATTTGCATATTAAACCCTTTGGTTTGATATTAGAGAAGGTTCTTTACAGATAACATTAATTCTTTTCCACATCTTACTTCTGATTAGATGTGCTTCTTGCAAAAGATCCCACATGTCATAAAAAGAATCAAATTATAAAAAATGTTTTACTAAGGCAATTTTGGGGAGAAAATCATAATTGTTAATATCCTAGTTCTAAAACTGATCATAATTATATTGCTTTAGGCTTATATAGCATCTCTGCTCCAGGGAAACTAAAAATTATCACACAAGCCAGAATTTCTGAAGATATATATATCTTTCTAAATATGTCGTATTACACACACACACACACACTCACACACACACACACACACACACACACATGATTTTCTGGGAAAAACTCAGTCATTTCAGAAGCCACAGTGACTCAGAAAGAGTACTTGGGAAATAAATGAAGGACATTATGTGAGTAAGGTTTGTCAAAACTTAAAGTGGTAAAAGGCAATCTGCCACTTGGCAAGTAGTTAAACATGTAACAGTTTTCTAGGGCTGCCATAGCAAAAAAATCACAAACTGGGTGACTTGATCAAAAGGGATTTACTGCCTCACAGTTTCAGAAGCCAAAGTTCAACATTAAGGTGCAGGCGGGCAGAGTTTGCTCCTTCTGCGAGCTTCGAGGGAACGATCTGTCCAGGCCCCTGTCTTTGGCTTGTGGATGGCTGTCTTCACGTTCATGTGGCATTCTCACTGTATGCGTGTCTCTTTCCAAATTTCCCCTTTCTATATGGACATCTGTCAGATTGAACTAGAGTTCATGCTATTGACCTAATTTTAGCTTGACTACCTTTGTGAAAACCCGATCTCCAAATAAGGCCACATTGTGAGGTGCTGGGAGTTAGAACTGCAGAGTATAAATGGGGGAGTTGGCTCGTGGGGGCGGGCACAGTCCAACCCCTGACAAGTACTATAGGGTCTCCTCGTCGTATCATAAAATGATCTTTTGAGAGTTTAGTTAAATTTATTCTAAGGCATGACCGTTAATGACTTCTGTAAAAATGAAGCTCTGAATTAACCAAATTATTGAGGAAATTTGGGATTCCTTCTCAAAAAGCGGGGAAACTTGAAACTATGAAATTATTATGGTAGTAATGCTCTTGATTGTTTTCCTTTTCTTGTACAAATGTTAGATTAAAAACCATGTTTATATAATTGTGTGTGTTTTCAAATATATATGTGCACATAAAAATACACATACACACAGTAGGTTAGTTGGGCACATGTCATCAACAATAGAATACCAAAATTCAAAGTAACTACAATTAGGTCAGATATTTAACACAGCTACTTGTCCAAATTATTTATTCTTTCACAAAATTAAAATATTAGATTTTTTTAAACCAGATATTTAACATTTAAATAATCCTATCTTTTATGCCTTATTAATCTCTAAACTAAAATGTAGAGATGTATTTTTTTGCCAAAGGAATCAACGTTTATGGATGTTTTGTTTTCAGAGAAAATTTTATTATAGGTTATAGCCTTCACATGATTTAATTATATGTTATAAAATACTGATGATTGCTACATTAAAATATTTACAATAAAAATGTTTCTAAAAAGGATATCTGCTTCCTTCAGTTATCCCAGATAAAGAAAAATTGTCTCTAAAGATAAATGCCTAAAGCATAAATGTTATTATTAAACAAACTGTAATTCTGGCTTTAATATTTGTTGATTGATCCTAAGAAAACACACTCAACAAAATCTACTACCCTCAGCCCTTATAATCTAGGGATTACTTTCGGGTCAATAAATGACTGGAAAGTTATAATATGAAATGTCAAAATAATGTTTGAACATATATTTTAGTATTATTTAGATAACATATCTTTAGTATTAAAAAAAAAAATCAGGCATTTCAATTTATCAATTATTCCTGACAAATTCCCAGCTGCTAAATGATCAAGTCTCATTTTTTATCAAGGTTTGGTAATTTAAACAAAAACAAACAAACGAGCAAAACATTCTAGAATAAGATGCCAGCCCACAATATTCCTCTGCGATATGGAAACAATATTAGGTTACATTGTCTATGTAAACTATAATTCCTTACTCATAAAATAATAACCATGTTTGAATCCATAGACTTCATAGTACCACTGAAATGCATGTTATAGCAAAATAGCAACATTTCCTTGTATCCTGCATATCGTTTCTCATGAAACTGAGAATAATCTATAAAATCTGTCTTAATTATATAAAGCAAAACATTTTAATAAAATCACTTATTAATTTATTCCATTGTTCATTTGTACTTTTCATAGATCTTACGAATAAAAGTCTGTTTTCAAACTCATTATTCTAGTAGTATCCCCTATGAAACAATATTTTATTATTTTTCATATGGTACTTTCTGTAGTCACATCCTCCTTGGATTCTAGGACTTAAAGCAAGCTATTAGTGAATGAGACAAAATCAGTTTTCCCTGCAATGGATCCTGATGAAATTCTGAATAGATGCTAAGTAGACTTTCCATAAATAGATTTAAACGTAAATTATAAGTTAAAAAGCATTCAAGTATTTTTGTATCTTTTTTAAAAGATGGCTTTGGTTTTCCAAAAGGAAAGAATAATCGGAAAAGGCTTTGTTTGATTATTTATAAAAAATACATTAAGAATATGCCACAGGTGAATAGCAAAAAGTTAGAGATGGAGCAGTAAACTGAGGGATGAAGCAATAAACTGGGAGCTGGAGTAGGGCTGACTGGGAGACCTCATGGGTGTCAACTCATTTGTTTGCAAGTCAGTTAGTCTTTGCAAACTTAAATCATAGACTGACTCACTCTGCCTACAATGACCAAAATCAATTGAAAATGAAAGCATATGATATTCTTCAAAGAAAACCATAGTGCTCACCAAGTGCCATTAAACGACTGTGCCCTAGCAAAATCCTAGGTGCCACAGACGTGCTATTAGGGGGGTGACACACAGCCAACAGATCATGTTACCTCTACGTTTGAGGCTCTATTATCTACCAAGATGAAACTCTAATAATGACAAAAACCATGAGTATAAAGTTTGCCACCAACTAATAGGCAACCTGAGCTCTTATGACTCATCTCTTCCAATTATGTACTCTGGCAAATCCAAAATCTCTATGAGATCTGTGACATTCTGTGTCCCCTCATTCATCTGTGAATGTGAGTTGTCTGTAGCCTAAGTCTGAAATGACTTCACCACAATGTCCATCTTTCCCCTTACTCCCTCTTTAGGACTCAATTTTATCAGAACACAACCATACCCATTTATTTATATATTGTCTTTTGTCTGTTTATGTTTTCCTGCCATAGTAGCAGAGTTGAGCAGTTGCAACCATGTGACCCACCACATCTAAAATATTTCCTCTCTGGCTCTCTATAGAAAAAAAGTTTGGCAATCCTGCTCTTTGAGCGTAAGAGAGTAACTAACAAAGTAGGAACTTAAATATATATAAAAAATACATATTTTTATAAATATTTATATATTTATACATATACAAAAACATATTTTATAAATATATTTTATTTATGTTTATAAATATTTATATATTTTAAACAAATATTTTGTTTATTAAATATATTTAATAGATTAAATTAAAATGTTTATATATTTATATAAATTATATATGATAAATTAATATATAACATAATAAATTAATTCTATAAATTAAAACTAGATATGTTTATTTATTTATATATTATATATAATGGGAAATATGTATTTAAAGTTGGGAAATAATAATTTAAGCTAGCATTTTGCAAATATTAATCAGACATAAGAGAGCCATATGGCACAGTGACATAAAAGTGGAGTTTAGATGGGACAGTCCTGTGATTAAATCCTGACTTTGCTTCCATCAGCAACAGCACCACAGTGTTCATCTATGAAAACAAAATCATTAAAACTACCTTATACAGTTATTATTAGGAATACTTAAAGTATTCAGCACAGTGTCAGGTACAACTGTTAATTCTTTTCCCTCTCTTACCAATTTTCCCTACTTCAATTGACTAATTATTAGTAGTGATAAATATTGTTCCATATAAATACAACTTTTTAAAATATGTCTCTTGGGAAGGGGGATTACTTCAGCGTTATTTATTTATTTATTTATTTATTTATTTTTGCTCTGAACATGGAATTCTGAAATATTGAGATTAAACTGCTTTTTTTATGTATATAATAATTTGGGTTATATAACTGAGAATGTAAGCCCTAAACTTAGAGATTAATTTCTTCAAAGAGACTTTATTTTGTAAAGCACACAACTTGTGTTCAACTCATTCATAACTACCCTCGTAATAAAGCCAAGAGATGTAAACAATTCGGAAATGTATTTCTCCAGCCAATGTTCAGAAAGCCTTAAGGGTAAAATCTCACATTTTCATTCGTATGAAAAACTCACAGTGTTTTTAATGCATTTACCACCAATTACAAAAAGCTCAATAATGCTATGTTTGTTAATTTCTTGCACAATTTGTTGCTATTCTTTATTCTAAACAGGCATTAGATCCCAAAAGATTTTTTCATAAGGTAGTTATTTGGAGCTCAAATGTATTTTCACATTTTAATTAAAGAATATGATGAAAGTTGGTTATGGTCTCAATATGCCCATCAAAAAACCTTTTCAATAGTATGCAGCTGAATTGTTATACAAATAAAACTGTAGACATTCTTATGCTTTTTTTTGTGTGTTTACATATTGCCTCCATAAGGAACAGGAACAGGTCCTAGTTCACTTAAGCCTTGGCTTTTTCAGGATGCCTTAAATATAAACCTCCAGGGTATGTTAAATGTCCATTCTGGACACTTCCAGACCACTGCTTTTGCACATTTATCTTAGACCAACAATATTATCTTGTAACTGCCTGTTTATGTTTCTGGATCTCTCATTAGAATTTAAGTTCTTTGAAGCTTTTCATCTTCATTTGCATACTTCTGGTGCCCAGCACAATGACTGACCCCTAAGTAAATGCTATTGAATTTATGTGCTGACCTGAGAATCAGTTGGGTCACATTTCGTAGGTAATGAAATGTGTTGCCATTGGCACTTCTGACTTTTTAAAGGCCAAATTTGATCAACTCTTATGAATAATATTATGCTTTACTTCAAAACAGGCCCACAGTGATGTGCCGTCGTCGAGACTATTTGCTCAGCCTTGCTGCATGTCTAGCCACTGTGGATTTAAGAATAAAGTTGCAGCCCTTTCTGTAACTGGAAAAGCAGGTTTTATGTTTCATGGCAGGTAGTACATTTCTTCAACACTGAATCAAGTGTAACAGAGAATCAAAGCATGGTGGTCTCAGCTAAGGACACAGCTACTCCAAATGCCTCATTTGTGCTAATCGATAGAAAGTTTCCCTTCCTCTAAGCTGTCACAGCTGCTACACAAGAGATCAGAGCTTGTTAACTAAAGAACACGGAAGATTTTCACTTTTTTGTGCCTCTTGGACTAGGCACCTTTCTGCAGGGCACAGCATATGGCAGACCTAGTCTTGATCTATATAAACAGTGGGACTGTAGGTCTGCAGGAAACAATCTGTTCAAAATTTGTTGTTTGTTTGTTGGGCTAACGATATCATACATTTGTGTAATATGTCAGTATTTGTAATATGAAGTTCACATATATCATATCAACTAATCTTCCTAAGGTAGGCTAGGCAGCTAATCTCATTCTTACTTTAAAGAAAAGAAAACTGATGCTCGGAGAAATTATATAATAAGTATTAGAAAATAGTGGTGCCAAGATTAAAACTCAAAATGGTAGACTTAGTCAATTCTATCAACTGGAACTAGAGAATCAAAAATAATGTCAAATTCCAACTGAGGTATTTACTCTATTGCAATCTATTGACAAATGAAGGAAATAGAATAAAGACCCTGCTGACAACTTGGAGACACTGAGCCCCATAAAAATTGTAGTGCTTAACATATATTTACCCCTCCTTGCATTTACAAAGATAAACTTTTGAAAGGACACCTTTCAAAACAAGACTCTCTTTGTTTCCATATGCTTTATGGACTGGCAATTACAGTCTAGAATAAAATCTCAAAATGGCAACAAAAGTGAACTTAATCATTATGCTATTCCACTAAATGACTTAATTCTAGTACTATAGCCAAGAGACAGTAACTATATTTAAAACAAGTATGCAATTTAGATTTACAAAATTTTACAGCAATATAAAATTAAAGTTCATCTTTGTGATGTATTATTCAATCTAGTATCAGTTCATATTTAAATTCGAGATATTAAAAACTCAAATCTTTGTTATTCCAAAGGCTAATGCATACCATAATGGATAGGTCATGGGTCTATTGAAATCTCATTACAATCATAATACTATTCATTTTTACTTTTTTCCTTATGGTGGTTTGTAAACAACACCAGCGCAAAAGAAATTAAAAAGGCTTTATAGAAAAGGAGCATACTTGTGTTTCTGTCCCTGGTTTTCCATGAATTGTAAACGTAATCTAAACAAGATGACCAGTACACAATTAGAAGTGGAAATGAGCAGGCATGATTTACTTATCTGAAATGCCATTAGGAAAAATGTAAATAGTTGATTTTGTCTTTCCAATCAAGCTCAATCCACATCTTATTTTTCACCGGAACTTTAGTACAATAAGTTATGTTTAGAGTTATTTTTCTTCCTTCCAAAGTTTTTTTCTTTCTTTATAGCTATTTTCTTTCTGTATTGAGGTCTGTCATGACTTGTCAAGCCATCTTATTTTGATATTATGTTTGCTTTATTTTCTCCATAGCTGAATATTCTAATACGAATTCAATTCACTCATTCACTCATTGATTCAATTATTTTCCCAAGATTCATGCATTTATTCATGAAATGTTTGCTGAGTGTTTACCTTGTTCTAAGCATTGTTCTATGATATGAAAAAAAAAAAAAGATGGGCCTATACTGTTCTCCCTAACTTTTAAAGATTTGAGATTCTTTACACTTTTCTTACTGCCATTGTCCATCCCCCACAGATCCTGAACCACCCTTCACTGCGATGGTAACTGGAAATCCCCTTGTAAATTTACTTTGAAACATTTTTTTTT
>NW_011888824.1:7018833-7049162 GCF_000151845.1 Pteropus vampyrus | reverse complement strand
TCTTCCTTCCAAAGTTTTTTTCTTTCTTTATAGCTATTTTCTTTCTGTATTGAGGTCTGTCATGACTTGTCAAGCCATCTTATTTTGATATTATGTTTGCTTTATTTTCTCCATAGCTGAATATTCTAATACGAATTCAATTCACTCATTCACTCATTGATTCAATTATTTTCCCAAAATTCATGCATTTATTCATGAAATGTTTGCTGAGTGTTTACCTTGTTCTAAGCATTGTTCTATGATATGAAAAAAAAAAAAAGATGGGCCTATACTGTTCTCCCTAACTTTTAAAGATTTGAGATTCTTTACACTTTTCTTACTGCCATTGTCCATCCCCCACAGATCCTGAACCACCCTTCACTGCGATGGTAACTGGAAATCCCCTTGTAAATTTACTTTGAAACATTTTTTTTTTAATTGGATCTTTCCAGAAATCTCTACCGTGAAGCATGCATTTCTGAAAGTATCCTTAGGGATAAACCGAAATGCACTACTTTTCTCAAACTCATCAATTTATGAACAATGTACCTATTCCCATTAATGGTTTCCTATATTTTGTTATAGAAAATAGGATTAGAATTAATGTTGTTATGAAAAGAAGTAACACTGTATCAATTTGAAATAAATTGCTGAATTCTCAGAAGATTGCTAAAACAAAGTTAACCATTGAGTGGTTATAATTTTGTCGCTTTTCATTCATTTCATGAATGTATATTGAATATTTACCATGACAGTTAAGTACCGAAGATAAAATTGAACAAGATCTGGTCTTAACCTCCAGAAGCTTAGAGACTCTAGAAGAAGACAGACAAGTAAATCATAATCACAACATTGTTTGCTATTGTGTGAAGGTGTTCTGCACAGGCCACTGTAAGAACTTAGTGTGAGAAGGACACCTAAACCAGGCAGAGAGACAGTGTATATAAAAATTTAGGGGATGAAGGGAGGCTATATTTAGGGAATGCAGGTCTATTAATGTTGCTGCAGGCAAAGGCACATGTAGTAAAATGAAGAGAGAAGCGGATAGAGATAGGTAGGCAGAAAACACATCCACAATATCTGTGACTGTTGAAATGAAGAAGTTGGACTTCATAACAAATAGCATGGCAAGCCAGAGCTGAATTTTACACAGAAAGAGCTTGATCATATTTGCATTTTGGAAAGTTCATCTAAACAGGAGGGCACAGGAACTAAGGCAAGACTCAGAAACTAAATTAGAAAATTTTGTAGAAATCCAAGTTTCTGTGATAAGAGGCTGAACTCTGGGGTGGCATGAGGAATAAAGAGAAAGGGATGAAATTAAGAAATATTCAGGAAATAATATCTGTAGGGTTTGAATGATTTGATTATTAGAGTCCTGGGGTGGGGTGGATTAATGATATCATGATTAGAGAGTGAGGAAGATCAATGATTTGATTAGTAGAGTTCTAGCAACTGAAGGTAGATAGATGGTATCATTTACCAAGACAGAATATTTAGGAAAAGAAGCAGTTTTGCTGGGGGAAATGATGTATTTACAGTCACTAGAATAGCCTTGATACCTATTTGGAGAAAATAATGATCGCATCTTAATTTTTATTTTTTTATAATTATTAGTAAATATGCCCAAAATTTATACACATACATATTTTCACTGCATGCATAAGGGGATATGATTTACGTATCATTGTTGATAAGATTCATGAAGATTTATTTGTTTACAAAATAAATATTTGATTTGAGTATTAAGGTGCCATCACTGTGACTCTTGCAACAAAGTAGCCTAATAGTGTGCTGCTTTCTATTCGTTTCATTCTAAATGACTCTTTGTCAAAATAAAGATTTTGTAATTATTTCTATTAAAGCCATGCAAATATATATATATATATAAATATATTTATATATATAAATATATATATTTATATATATATATATTTATACACGCACACACACATACATACACACATTTGTATGTATAACAAACTATTATACATATAATATTTGGACAAAACTTCTCTGAACCTATTGGAGAGGAATAAGCTGATATTTTAGAAAATAGCAAAATAATTGACATAATATATTAGACATATAAGACTATTAATATAATTCAAGACCATTTAGTGATGGCAGCCAAAAATAAATCTATTTAATAAAAAATAAAACAAAAAAATTGCATTATAAATATTAACCATAGTTTAAATCTACTTTTAGACCACAATATATTTTAAGTCACCTATTTTATTTTTGATGGTTAATGTCATTGAATAAAACTTTCAATTTTAACTTTTAGTGGTATAGGGAGAATGGGCTTATCATCACTGTGAAAGAGAAAACGCAGCCAAAGTTCATTACTGAAAAATAGATCCTTTGAAAGACCATGGTCATTAGTCGATGTGACCTAACTGAAGTTTATCTTCATGTTTTCCATAAATAAAAAATTTGCAGAATATATTTATAGTCCAAACAAGATAAAAAGGGAGCTATTTAGTGAAATTATAAAGATCAAAAGGATAATTTAGTGGAGTAGAAAAAGAAGTATTTTCATAATTTAAATATAAGCTTTATTATTTCAAACATAATAAAATACCACTTATTTTATATATCTAAAAACATTTTAATTGTATAATTTATCCACACATAAACATGAATTTTACATAAATTCATACATATATCTGACCAAATATAGACTCTTATTAAATGTAATGATTTTTCTCTTTGTTTTCGCTTTCTTCTCTACTTTGTTTATGGTATTATTTATTGTCTCATAGATTTACATATATATATATAATATATATATGTAAATTATATGTATATATAAATGTTTCCATCTTTAAAAAAGTAGTCTGTATTTTCAGTGTTAGGAAGTTTCTCATCACGAGGCTTTACACATAGTTTCCTAGGTTTTCAATTGAAAAAGTATCAATGAGTCCATAAGAAAGCATTGCCTGGTGGTTCAAGATGTTGTTGCCATTCATATTTCAAGCATTTAGTGAATGGCAATTTGCCTGTACTTCAATTTTTTCCAAATTTAATTGTGTATAAACATTATCCATGGAAGACTGATGTTCAGTGATACGTGAACAGTTATTTCTAATATTCTATCTTCCTAAACAGCTTAAATTTAGTGTACTTGATTATTACAGAAAAAATGAAGTATCAAAGTATGGTTTTAATAACACACAAATATGAACAATTCTAGAGAACTCGTCAGAAGTAGCTCTAGGGTAGCAAGCTTAGAGAAAGATATATAAAGGAAATTATTCCTTTCGCAGGAGACAGGGATAGAATTTCCATAGTTCTATCTCAGTCAGAGATAGCGATGTGAGTTTAGTTTTGTGGGGTCTCCCTCACCTCTCAGTGCATAAAAGTATAGAATACTTTCATCTTGGAGAACTGGCACCCTCACAGTGATATCCAGTGAGCTAAGCAGAGACTCAGGGACCTGGATGCTGACCACAGCTCAAGTGTTAGCGCCTTCATTTATAGAACAGAATCTGGGCCTACATTATTTTTAAGATTTCTTCAAATTGCAAATTAAAACACTATTTAGTGAAAATGGTCAACGACCAGCATATTAAATAGTCCGTGTATATCAGAGGAGAAAAAACATAAAAGGCTTAAAAAGCAATTTTAGAAAATAAATTAAACTGTTTAATGGCAGGAAGAAGAAAGCAAAAACAAAAGAGAGGGAGAGTGATATGCTCATATATATATATGTATATGTAAAATACATATATATTTATAAAACATATTATTTTTATGTTATACATCATGTGTATGTATGTGATTTTTATTATGGGCTTACTATGTACCAAGCACTGCGCTCAGTACTTTAAATCTATTTCTTCACTTAATCCTCAGAACAGCCTAAGGGAGAATTGTAATTATTGACATTATCTCGCAGAGGAGAAAATTGAGGACCCGAGAGATTAAGTAAATTGTTCAAGAACACACAGCTTGTGAAAGAATCAATATGGTCAAATAAATGCAGAGTCTCGTATTTGTAGGAAAAAAAAACTCTGAGAAGAGAATTCCTATAATATAGACTCAGTATATGATGTATATGAATTCGGACAACACAGATTCAAATCGTTTCTCTACATCTTACTAATAAGTTGACCATGGGTAAATTGTTTTATCTCTCTGTACTTCGATGTCCTTATCTTTAAATTTGATTATTAATATGATCTATCTTCTAAGGTGTCAAGTATTTGCAATTGTATCTGGTTCTCAGTACGTTCACACCAAGTGTTAATTACCCTGTTGCCAATTTCACTTTAGCCTTCTTGAAATACTTTCATAAATCTAGAGTTTATCATAAATATCTCCAATAAAGAAATCACTAAGTAATGAAAATTGAAGAAACCAGGACAGTGTTCATACAATTCAAATATGTGGTTATGTAAGTTCATTAAATTTGGCAAAATTTATCCTGGAACGTATGAACTTTTCACAAAGAAGAAATATAATTGACCCATAAATGATAACCTCAACCTCATTATGCAATAAGTACAAATTTTTTTAAATGATATATTATTTTTTCTCAATTCAGATCAGAAAATAAAAGTACATTATATAGTATTGGCAAAGGTACGTAGAAATAAACATTATCGTATAGAGTATATGTTTTCCGGTTAAGTTTTCTAGGGAAAATTTGTATATATATATATATATATATATATATATATATATATATATATATATATATTTGTATTTTATATATATATATATATATATATATTTCCAAAAGCTTAAAATTACATACCTTTAAATCAAAATTTTAAATTGTTACAAAGGAATTAATTATGCTGGGCAAAGATGTGACCATTTCTATGCTGTTTATAATCATGAAAAAAAGATAGAAGTAATATAAATACCCAGCATAAAAGGATTGGCTAAACAAGCAATATAATGAAATACCACACAGCCATGCAAATGTGATTAAAATGTATATTTACTGGAAAAAAAGATATTAAAAAAATTTAATGAAAGAAATCAAATTATAAAGCATTACTCGAGGCATAACCTCATTTAAAATTATATTAAATTATATCATATATATGAAAAAATTATAAGACCAATGTACAATTATAATAAAAGTGATGGGATTATATCTTTTTCTTCTTTCCGCTTATATGTATTTTCTTACTTTTTTACCTGAAATATATATTACTTGTATATTTAAAAGAAGTCTACTCTGCTAGTTTCAAAACCTGGTTTATGAACTCTGACTTATTAATTACATTAGAGGATTTTAAAAAGTCAATAAGACACAGATGGGGTAAAATTAGGAAATCAATCCTTTCCCCTCCCCTTTCATTTCTTCCTGCTGACTTGTACTTGGTTTTTTAAGGCCACTCAAGTATCACCTCTAAATGAAATTCTTTCTGAGAATTTTCCCACTTTGATCCCTCAGCCATACTATGAACTGGTATATCATTTTCGTGCTATCATGGCCTTGTATGCATAAATCATAATTGTTCTCTTATAAAGGTTACAGTTCTTATTATACTAAAATAAAATGCCTATCTGCTTTTCCCATTAGTTTTTTATCATTAGCACCTTCTACTATATCTAGTTAAAAAAGAGGCACTTAGTATATGATTGTTCAGTACATGAAAAAATATAAGAAACTTGCCAATTAGAACACAGTTCATACTAGAAATCCTGAATGTAATTTCTTTCAATATATTGAATTTGCAAAATTAATTAATTAACATTGCAAATTGGATAATAAAGTATTAAGTGATAACTATAAAAGATTTCACGGCTTTAATTTTTATTTGTTCAGTTGATTTTGTCAATGAACAGAATAATTCTTTAATGTATTAGTTATTAAGGGTATCCAAAAACATAGTAAAGTTTAACAAGTGCCATTTCTAATGACACCTGAGTAAATGGGTACCAGGGTAAATGTTAGAGCTGAACATAAGTACACCGAAGAGCGACATGGCTGTCGTAGTCATGTGCCATTCTCATTGTAAAGTCTTTTTACCTTTAACACCTTTTTATCCACCTTCAAACCAGTCCCTGTTGTTTCCTACCACTTGGTAATATCTCTTATGTGACCTACAGTGAGCTTTGAGCTCCTGGTAACTCTAGTTCCATTAGCCCCTATACGCATTCATTTTGAAGTGATTTATTGAATGCCTACTATTTGCCAAGCACTTTGCTAGGTTCTTGGGATCAAAGCATAAACAATTTTTTTTATGCTCTTTGCCTTTATGGTGCCACAATTAATAAGTGAGAGGTATCTATTAAATAATCATACAAATGGACAATGCAACTGTATAAATGCCAAACAGAAGACTTATCCATCCTATGGATCCTATGGGGCCTTAATCAGAGACAAGATCAATTTAGCTAAAATCTGAGGGATTAGTAAAAGTTAATTCAGGAAAAGGACACCAGGTTCTTCTTTTCCTTTCTACCTAAGTACGGGGACTTTCCTAGAAGGAGGTTAAATGAGCCTGTCCTGTTTTTTCATAGCATATGGCAAAAGAGAAACTGGTACTAAGTGCTCCTGAGAACCTAAGTGGGACTCCTGGAGTCTGAACACAATTAGGAAATCAGATCTGACCTTGAAAATGTGTTGAAATAATGTGATGAAATAATACATGAAAGATCTATGTAGGACCCAAAAAAAGTAGAGCAGGAAAAAGTATTTCCTGGTGAATTCAGCCCTATCCAACAGTACAGAATTGGCCAATCTTCAAAATTAGGTCACTGTAGAGGCTGAATTTTAGTGGTACAGTCCTGAACCACGAGGATCTTCCATTTCCAGAGTGAACTAACCCTTTGGGCCATGAAAATCCCTTTGCCCTATTTCCAGCACTAAAGTTTATTTTAATTAAATTATCCAAATACCTAAAAGTTGGAAGAGAATGAAATGAACTGAATCCAAATGTTTTAGTCCCCTTAAAAAATTAAAATAACATTTCATATTTTACTCAGCCTCATCGGATATAAGTATTTAAACTTAGTCTCATTAATAAACTGGTTCCCGACTTATTCAGCAGAAGATAAGATCCTGAACTGCAGAGGGCTGTGGCAGATAAAGCCTAAGATGGTTTCTGTGATATATGTCTTCTGATGTTAATGCCCTTACATAATCTCCTCTTGAGTGTGGACATGCTCTAAGACTAGCTATTAATCAATGGGATGAAGCAAGGCGATGGAATGTGTATATATAAGATTGTAACACCTGACTTGCCTAGGAGTCTCTCTCTCTCTTGCTGGTGGTCATGTTGGGAGGCCCATGTGACAATGAATTAAAGACTACCTTTAGGAATTGGCAGCAATCTCCAGCCAGCAGGGTCTTCCAGAAACCAACAAGAAACTGAGACCTAAAGTCATAAGGAATTAAATTCTACCAACAACCATGTGAGCTTAGAAGTAGATCCTTCCCCCATTTCACCATCACATGAGACTTCAGCCTGGTTAGCACCTTTATTGCATATCTGAGGGACAATAACATGAGGATCCAACTATGTCATGCCCAGACTCCTAACACACAGAAATTGTGACATAATAAATATGTGTTCTTTTAAGTAGCTTAGTTTGTGGTACTATTGTTACACTGCAACAGAAAAGTAATATAAGTGGGTCCACTAAACTGAATTAACCCTGGACTGTTTATCTTTATTTGTACAAGTTCTTAGAGCTGGAAGGAATATTTAAATGGTTTGAGAATTTCACAATTCTTGTAAAATATTAAAATGAGATTAGTATGTAAAAAAGTTGAAATGTACAAACTCTATGTGTAATATTTTACTGTAAACTCTAAATATGAAAAATACAATTGCCAATAATTTCAGAATAACCAAGAGAACCAGACTGGGTAGAACAAAAGTTACACTATATTCACAAGATGTGAGAGAAAAAAAAAGAATTGAAACAATTGCCCCACCATACTCTGTGAAAGTTAGGGGAACATTATAATCATTATTATATAAGTAAGTAAAAATAAAATAATTTTTATATATTATTGATTATATGTATGCATGATTCATACATACACCTACAGCAATGTATAATTCTTCAGAGCTGCCATAATGTTGTTTGATCAACATCAGAGAAAACAAATAAATTAAGATTAATGTTGTCCTAATATGTGTCAGGCAGTCTTGGTCTTGGGCACTTTCATATATATACCCTATGAAATGTCATTACAACCCTTTTATTACAGATAAGAAAACTGCATATCAGAAAAATAAGATAATGTGAGAAAGTCACACTGTGGGTACCGGGGAAGGCAGAATTTAAAACTATGACCCTTTGACCTTACATAGTTTTTTTCACCAAATATTCTCAATACACAAAGCTAATAGTTAGTTAGCCAGTAAGCACAACACAGAATCAAGGCTGACATTTCTTCTAATTGCTTTGGTGAAGCTCTTGATGCTGTTGTTGTTTATTTGCTTGTTTTATCATCAGTCAGTACCTTTGCTTTGCTTGTTAATAAATTTTGAAACATTATATCTACATCTTCTCAAAATACAATATCATTTAAAATTTACAGGTTAGAAATTAATATAATTAAAAGACTGAAAAAATAAAGTACAGGACATGAAAATCATTTTTTTTTTCTTGGCTCTTTCAATTAATTAAGTAAAAAGACTAAAACAATGTAAGATTAGTGTTCTAGAAGACAAGGAGTCACCATAGAGAGTATAGTGACTTCCTATTTTCAAGTTCAAAAATAAAAGTGGAAATTGTGTTAAATCTTAACAGTAGAGATTTAGGTGAGAACATCTTGACATAAGTATTGTTAGAGACAAATAGCTTTCTAAGGAAAATTTTTAGTACCTATGCATGGAAATATTTAACCATTAGATAGATATTCATTTTCTTTGATATTTCTTACAGTATAAGTATATTTCTGTTGAGAGGCAGGAGAAAAACTGGAAATAGTCTCCAGGCACATCATTTTATAACATGAATAACATATTTTAACATGAAATTTCTTGAAATGACCTTGAAAACTGTTTCAACTGTATTTTCTTACAATTCTACTATTTTATATCATGACATTTCTTCCTCATCATAGGAATAAAATCAATAACTGAATATAGCATAAAGATAAACTTAGATGCACAGTATAACAAGAAAAAGTGGTATATTTAGTGAATAATGACCCAAAATAAGTGTGAAAGGCAATTGTATTATCCTTCACTTACAAAAGAATTGGAAAATTTCACACACTGACTAAATCTAAGGTTCATATCCAGTGTCGACATGTGTTCTAGAAAACAGACTCATTATTTAGGTATGGTCAACTGATGCCAGAGTTTACGTGAGCGAAATACATTTATACCAGGAAACATGTCTAGTTCCAACTGAAATAAACTTAGAGATTTGCTAGCAGTTTAATAAATAAATATATTTAAATGTATATTTACAAGCTTTTGTTTCCTAATTAATATCAAAAACTCAAAATTTATCCGTTTAAAAGGAGAGAACACAATCTCAGCATAATCAATGTAATCAACATTATTAATTAATAATTTTCTTCTGCTTAACCTCATTTATGCAGTTTAATTGAAACTTTTTTTAAGTTAAGCATATGAACAGCTTACAGGTCTTTAGAGTGAGATATATGTCCAATTATTATGAAAGGATCAAATCTAATACCAAATATCCAATGATATTCAACAAATATGAATAGATAATAATTAATAATTTTTGAGTGTTACAAATCATCCAAATAAAGGTCATACAATATATATTTTTAAAATCTAAGTCTTTATAAACAATCACAGACATTTATTAAAAGGTAAAAAATATTTTTAAGATTTGACGGGTTTGAAAGTATTTGACACTACTATCATACAATGGATATGAGTTGAATAGCACACTATTAACCCAGCATTATGAACCTTTCTTCTTAAAAAAGGCTTCTATACACTCTTTAAAGAGTTAAATAAAAAATAGACAAGAAAAATTTCTTTCTCCTTCTGATATTTCTCACAATGTATCCATTGGTTTATTCATTTCAGTTGAAAAATCAGAGACTAAAACCAAAAGCAGAATTCTCCTCTAAGCACCCCTTGAAATGCTTTAAGATTTTCTTACTCGAAATGTTGCCCATGCACCAGCAGCATCTTCATCATCTGGGAGCTTGTTGGAAACACAGATTTTTAGGCATCACCATAAACTTACTGAACCAGAATCTGCCTTTTAACAAAATTCCCAAGTGATTCATAAGCACATAAAAGGTTGGGAGGCATTGGTCTAAGTATGAATAAATCACTTCCTACTTCAAACTCTCTACCATTCATAAAAACATTACCATGCAACAGTATTTAACTATCTTTTTTAAATAACCTTAAATTGACCCCTCTAATATTAATGCAAAGATAAAGTATAAATTTAGAAAAATAAGACATACTTACAAAATTATTCTAGAATAAAAATATCATTACTAGCTGCCATTACATTTTAAATGTTTTTAAAATCATTTTAATTACATTTATCAAAGAATATTTCCCTATAACAATGTCATAATTTTTTATGATATGGGTACCAAATAATTTTATTTAATGCTTTATAACAGTGTCTCATATGTTGTAGGAACTCAAAATTTATTAAGATAAAATCTTTATGTTTATATTTTATTCTATGCATCACAGGTAAAATGCATGTATATTTCATATTTATTTTTATGCATTTATACTGTGTAAATACTACAAATATTAGGTATTTATGATTTCTAACTACTTATAATTTTGCTCTGTTTTTGTATTCTTTCTTTTCTGAAAAATTTCCTTTAATATTCATCATCAAAGATATATCTATGTGCATTCTACCTTTCAGTAGACATCTACGTTTTCAGGTTAAACTGAGGAAACTTTATTTTCCTACAAATCTAACTTTACATTTACTTAATTCCAAATCTTACTTTTCTAACTTTTATTACTTCGACAATTTTATTTAACTTCATTTGTAATATCTTCTTGTATACCATATCATGATCACCTTTTTTCTTTATTTGGTCTTATTGGGAAGATATTTAAGTGCAGAGATTGTGTCAGCAGTTTAAAATCTGCAGGAATTTTATTCAAAGATACTTTAGAAGTCCTAAGCAAAAGGAAGAACGTTTGAGAATTCGAACATAAAAGGGAGACATTTATTTTAGTTTGAACAGCACGGAGAGTGATCATACATATTTCACCTACCTAAAACAGATCATGTTTAGCTGACATGAATGTGAGTTTCATGAAATTTATCTCCGACCTGATTTTTTTAAACTACAGCAGTGTCAGCTTTCTATTAATAGGCTCTTATCCAGCGGAAAACATACAGAGCTTTCTGGCATGTGTACACCTAAGAATGTGTAGAATACTCATTCTAAAGAAGGGCAGGTGTCCTGGTTTAAAAATTAAGGGAGCCTTTTAAAGGAGATCACTTTATAATCATCTAGACAGTGTGGAAAATATATATTAGATATTGTGTGTAGGTGACTAAATATATATACAAATGTTATCGATTATAAAACAATTCAGTTTGTGCTTTATAAATACTTATAAATACTTATAGAACTGAGTGGAAACAGATTAATGGTAGAGATACTGAGAAGAAATAAATATTACACAAACTAGAACCTTGTTTTCTAAGATCTACAATTATCCACTGGTGAAAATACAAACCAAAATGAAGGGTATTTCTAACTTTGCTTATTATTAGGGCGGGGGCGGGGGGTGCGGAAATGTTACTAGAAAACCCTGTTTATTGGAAGGGAAGTTAGCACACATTTTTACAGAAAGTGTAACCTAGTTAGTCATTAATTCATTCTTAATTGTCTCAGTAATGAGCTTTGTGACCTTGAAAGAGTAGCTCCTTTATAGCCTCAGGTTCTTATACAGAAGGGAGACCTATTCATTTTATTTAAAACCTTTTAAGATTATTTAACGGAAAATAAATTTGCAGGTCTTCTATATCAATTTTATATAAACCTTCTGAAAATTTGTCTTGGTGCATAGGAGAGATTTACAGTAACCAGATAGGTACAAGTATATTAATTTTCTACTACTGTCATAAAAAATTATCACAAACTCAGTGGCTTAAAATAACGCAGATTAATTATTTTACAGTTCTGTGACTCAGAAGTCTAACATGGATTTAGAGGCTAAAATCAAGGAGTCTGCAGGTCTACATTCCTTTCTGGAGGCTCTAGAGGAGCCACGGTCTCCTTGCTCTTTCCAGCTTCTACAGGCTACCACGTTCATTCACCACCATCTTTAAAGCCAGCAGTGGCTAGTCAAGTCCTGACATCACATCTCCCTGACTGGAGCCAGGAAGGTTCTCCACTTTTAATGACTGATTTGGTTAGATTAGGTCCACTCAGATATTCAGAATAATCTATCTCCAGGTCCTTAATTTAATCAAGCCCCAAAAATTCCTTTTTGCCATGTAAAATAACATATCCACAGGTGCTGGGGATTAGGATGTGGATATCTTTAGGGGTCATTATTATGCATGCTATAACTCATATTTTCTCTACTCTTTATCGATAAACATGTGAACACTCCTCTATGCAAAGTATTGCTTAGGCTTGCTCAGTAGATCAAAGTGTTGTGTGGGGATCTTACATACTGAAAGTTGCTTCAGTTCCCTGGCTCACAACCAGAGCTTCTTTTAAACATACTTATCAAAAAAAAATGTGTTCACTCACATTTGGAAACTATGCCAGAGGGGTGATAATTGAGAATCTGTTTCAATGAGTCCATCAACAGAAGGAATTTCTCCTCCTCCTCTTCCATCTCTTTCCTCTTTTCCCCCACTTCCCTTCCTCTCACAGTTTCTGATTCAGAAAGTCTGGGGTGTACTCTAATTAGTAACTTAATTTAAAAGGTAAAATTTCTAGTAAGTTCTCAGATGATGCTGATGCTGTGTCCACAAAGCTTATATGCATTCATACATTTTTATCCCTAAAAAACTAAAATTGAAAATTGAAAAAAAAAATGAAAACAGAAAAAAGAATTGTCTGTTGTACCCATGAGCTTCATGAGTTTTCACAAATGGAATTTTCTCACTTTTATTTTTAGTGATAACAAAATATAAGAGGATATAAATATTCTCTTAACCCTTCCTTTCTCCCTCACCAAGGCAGTTTAGCTTTCCATATCAATGAAACTGGCTTCCATTAAATTGAAAATAGGATCATCTTTGAGAAGTATAGCTGGAAAATGAACATAAAGTGGATAAAGTTAAATTTCTGAAGCTGTTTCCTTTTAAAGATAGGAGGTCCCAATTGAAAGTAGAAAGATTAGAATTGGAAACAAATAAGTCTTGTCTGAAGATGAATAATTGCAATATTCTAATAATGTTATTTAAGTCTAATTAAATATTGTGTCTATCGAATAAGAATTACCAGGAATCCTAGAAAAAGTGATTCCAAGCAGCAAGGATTTGATCATACTCACTAGTACCAGTAAGAACAAGATCCAGAATCTGTTGAGGATGAGGATTCTAGTCATCAGATAGATGTTTTCTATATTAACATAAACTCCGTGAAAACAGGGACTGTTTTTTTGCTGATATTGGCCTAGCTCCAAGCACAATGATTGGCAATGAGGAGGCATGACACTTAACAAATATTTATTGAATAATCTTTTTTATGCCAGGTTGTGCCAGGTGTAAATGTTAATTTTTGAACTGCTGCCTATACAGTCTCAGACAGGGTCACTACATATTGGAGATTACTTCTGTATCTCTAAGCTACCACATTCATTCATAGAGTATAGTACCATGAAATAAATATACATTGATGATAGAACCATAGAATATTAAACTAAAAATAAGAGAAATGACCATAGCAGTATGGTTATAATAGCCTCCCAATTAAAAAAAAAATTCCAATAAATAAATAAATTATGACACTCATATAATGCAATTCTTTACAGCAAAAAAAAAAATAATAATAATAATAACAAACCACAGCTACATACAACAAAATAGATGCATCTTATAGTGTTGAATTAATTCAGCAAGACATAAAATAATACATGCTTTGTGGTTCTATTTATATAAAGAACAAACAATAGAACTAAGCAATATTATTTGTAAATGTGGAAGTCATAAACCTATAAAGCAAAGCAAGAAGATTATCAAAAAAGTCAGAATAGTTGTTTCCTGTGAGGGAAAAGTTGGAGAAAGAGATGTTTTGATTGGGAAGCAAAACCAAAGTGAGTGTCAGTTGGTGGATGGGCAGATGGGAATATGCTTCAAAGGTGATGGAAATATTGTTTCCTGATCTGGGTGTTGGTTATGTGGATGTCAACTCCATTACTGTTTAGTAAATGATAAATAAATATAAATGACTTATGCAGCTTTCGGTGCCAATATTTTACAAAAAGAATTTTAAAGAAAAAATTTCAAACATTTTAAAAACTATGTGACTCATAATATTTCTTTTAACACCGAACTGATAAGATGGCTGGTCTCTTGAAAACCAAGTGGGACAGTATTATTCAAAAATTGCCACAGTTATCTAATTCATTTTTTACTTATAGAGTTCGTGTGCATTTTGGCTTCTAGGTAGGTCAGTGTTACCTAACAATTTAATTTTAACTGAGTTCCTACATAATTGGAAAACACATTTGTCATTTTGGTAGTGATAGAAAGGATTAAAAAAAAACATTGGAGGTACTCTAAGTAGACATGTAGAGTTCAACATGTTACAACATAGGGCGATTATCAAGTAAAGAAATGTAATCCACCTTCGAGTTCATTACTTAGTTTCTGTAAAACTACATGAGGCAATTTTGCAAAGTCCTGTCTTTCAGTTTACCCACCAGGGCTGCTTCCACCTGTGTCTTTCCTCAAATTATGCTGTCACTTATCAACTCATTAGCTCAAGGACACAGAAAATAAGCCATCACCTTTCACCGATTTTTCTCAAAAGGGAATCATGTCATTCCATTTAGCTTGTGAATCTCTTTGCCCCACACTTCCTTAAAATTAACGTCCTTTTTTTCTTTCTACTGTAGAATTATAAATAGTAAATCAAGGCAGCCAAATATAATTATATTTCAGTAAGAATTTCATTCTATTCCAAATAACTTTCCAATAGTTGGTATGCTAACTCTTAGTTGGTACACTAACTCTTAGTTGGTAACTGACTAGAGGATATTAAAAAGACCTTTCCACCAGCCTACGTCTCCCATCATAACCTAAAAAGAATCTTCTCTATAAAATTAGAAGATAACTAAGCCAGAAGTTTCTCATAGTTGAATATTTGATCCTACCTCCTTCAAAACTGTTAGCACCTATGCTCACCTTTGTCTTAGGTTCTTGTTGGTTGTTAACCAGGGTGTAGTTTAGCATCCCTATAGGAAAACACATGGGATTGTTTCTGGAATCAAAATTATGGTAAGGGGTGCTACTGTATGCTAATTATCCTGCGATATTGGACAAATTCTCTTACCCCAAATGCCAATAGAATGTGTTTATTCCACCTCTGATTATCCAACATAAAGCATGAGGCCAAGATATTAATTTAGTAAAAATATATTTAATTATTGTTTGTTAAATAAATTAATCTAGAATTTTTAGGATCTAAGGCTATTGATAAAATGTAATTCTTTGCTTTTTCATTATGTCCTGTCCTTTCATTCAGAAATATCCTTCAATTTTTAACTT
Source organism: Pteropus vampyrus (assembly GCF_000151845.1). Taxonomy (NCBI): domain Eukaryota; kingdom Metazoa; phylum Chordata; class Mammalia; order Chiroptera; family Pteropodidae; genus Pteropus; species Pteropus vampyrus. Next base: position 7,033,541 of record NW_011888824.1, on the reverse strand, counting down.
ATTTATAAGAATCTCTGATCAACCAACCTCATCTATTTTCCTTCTTCTAAAATTTCTCTGATAATCATATCTCATAGCACTTGATTTATTTGTTATTAATTCATTTTTTAGTTGTTTCATACATGTAAATGTTGTCTACTTTAGACTTGATTGATGTGAAACCAAAAAATCTATCTCACATCTTTTACAATATAATTACAATATAATTTTATCGGTTCTTATTTCAGGAAACTATGAACTTCTTAGGAAACGGCCTTGTATCATATAGCTATTTATACAATTATTTTGTTTCTCCTTGAGGACAATATATATATATATATATATATATATACACATGTAATTCACATTTCATTCTCAGACTTAACACAGTTACTGGCAAAAGAAAATACCCAACATATATACAAGTATGTGTTATTAAGTGAATAAATATCTTTCAGGGCATCAGCAGTTTTGCCCCTCTCCATCTGCAGGTGAATGATAGAATGATGGGACAAAGATAAGATACCATGTTCTAAAACACCTGGGTATTTAGCGCCTATGTCACTCAAAAGCAGGGCCCCAGGCTAGATGATGGCTATAATGAGTCAGTCATTCTAGATAAGACATACAGGCATTTCAAATCCAGAGACTGGACAGAAACCAAGTAGTTAAACTAGGTCTTCTGGCAACTGTAAAACTATTTTTTCTAATTACTTCTCTTCCAGTCACTATGTACAAAGTCTCTAGAGGATTCTGCTGACTTATTGCTAGTTATTCCTGTTCTAGGTACTTCTTGATTATATCTTCCGAACCTCAGACTAAGGACCACATCTCTTAAGCCTCTCCTTGATGAAGGCCTTTATCATCTAGAAAATCCTCTTGCCTTGCTCCAATGCTTAATACAATGCCATTATAGGACATCTTGACAAGACCACTGGCTTGTAACACTAGTTCTCATAGTACGTAGAACACTGACCATAAAATTAGTTTTTATCTAGCTGATTTCTCCTTATTAACTTGAAGAAACTTATTTAGTGAGTAACTGTTTGACAGTTAGTATTATTTCATCATTTCTTTATTAATTAGAAATGGAGCTTCATTAATACAAACTAAACTCAAAGTAGAGTATTTGGTCATGAAAAGCAGCAATTAAAATATAAATAATGGGAGATCTCTCACATAGGAGGGAAAAAAACTAGAGGTCATAAAAAACAACTAGTTCAAAATAAATCAGGAACATAAGACATCCAACCTTTTCAATACTATAGCAATTGGATTCCTTAACAAAAATAAGAGTATTTAAACCAGGATTGTTACCCAATTTCTTAGCCAGGTAACTCTGTACCTTAGTCATCCTAGGGCTTCATCCCACAGATGGACCACTAATTCTCACCTCCACCTACCTCTTATTCCTTCATCTGTACGTTGATCATACCTGTTCTTGACCTCCTTAATCTTTGGCAAGCTGTTTCACCTTCCCACCAATGCACGTATATTGCAAATCATCAGAGTCAAGAATTGAGCACTCTTTATTATTCTAAAGTTAGTGTCAGCAAGTTTCAATGTGTTCACTAATCATAAGATTTATGAATGATAAAATGACTTTGTTCAACTAAATTAAATACCCATCATTCATAAATCCAACTGAAGTCATATTTTTTAAATCTGTCCATCTTCATTTTCCTGATTATTTTGTGCTTTTTTTTTTTTTGCTTGTTTTTCAATCTACTATATCAGAGTCAGAGAACTTGTATTATTTATCTTCATGTCCTCATTTTATGGCACTCAGCCTGGCATATAATAGGTGATAAAGTATTGACTATAACTGAACCTCTGACATGACCTAGTGCTTTATAAGTCTACTTATAGGTTGGTAGTTAATATCATAGAATGTAAAATTTTATTATATTTCAAATGGATATATTTTGTTTGCTTTTCTCTAAGTACAACGCCTAATACTTCTGTGGATTTTGAATGTACAAGGTTGGCGTTTTACCATACTGTGGTAACACAGATTTTATACTACACTCTTATTCCCTGATGCCATTATACATAAGTAAATAAGAATAACCAGGGACAAAATAATAGCTCCAGAATTGAATGTCAAAGAAGTATCACTTTATATTTACCATTTTTGTCTTTATATTATATCAAATGTCTACCACAGAAAATTCTCTTAATTACATGATGATTTTAGTTCAAAAGGCAAAATAAATTTTCCAGGGAAATTTTGCTAAAAATGTATTTTAAAACATAAGTGGAAACTGATTCTCTCACACCCACACACTCACCAATATACTAGGACCCTTTTAAAAGAACTTTTAAATATTATGAGCTCTTTTTTCCTTTTGTGTTCTCAACATTTTAGCGACCTACATCAGAGAGAGGAGAATGATGCAGCAAATGAGTAACGAAAATAAAACCAGTTTATCACAATGAGCTGTAGCCTCATGCTACCTGAATGAAGCCAAGTTTCCCCTGTAAAAAGCAGGTTGCTGAGTATAAATTATCTTCCTTCTCCTAGGTTAAAAGATTTCATTTAACTTGTTTAAGTGAAGACCACATGCCCCAGCCCCTGCTTCAGATACCAAATTAGAAAACATCTAAACCATATATACTCATATGTAATATTTAAGTACATTATAAGTGAAATGGACTCTGTTGTTTATGAGGAAACAGCTCATTTACATACCAAAGGATCTCTCAAAATCATAAATGCTGTGTGCCTTCGACAGCTTGCTTTAGCACAGAGATGTAGATAGGCTTGATGTTTAGAGAGCATAACTATTACAGAGAGAAGAACTTTATTCATTACACATATGCCAACAACATGCTTTTTAACTTCCTTTGAAGGTGGAAAGTACTATAATTTCAGATCAAGAAGTTAGTTCATCTATCTCTGAATAACCCTCACTTGGGGCAATACATGTTTAGGTGACACTCAAATAAGTATTTCCTATTAGAAACTATGCATGGCATTCATTATCGAGAGAAAATGGGAATTGAGGAACCAAAAAACTTAACTTCGACAGATCTTCCTAGAACTTTAATTTGAACAGAACCTAAACTCTATAAACTTGGAATTATTGTGTGATATTAACGCAGTTACCAGATAAAGGTTTTCCTCTAATTTGCACTTTTCGAATTACGTTACTTCAGAAAACATGCATTTTTTTAAATATATTAAGCATGTCTCCAAAGGGTTTCTTTTTTATTGGAAGAAAGAAAAGAAAATACTGTTTTAAACTCTGTAACTGTAAAACTAAAAGCTTAACTGGAAAATCTTAACCATCTATGCATTCTCTTCTCAAATTGATATATTCAACCCAAAGGTCAATGTAGATGATTTTAAAATTGCTTAGGTGCACCATTTTATGTTTCTCTCATATTAAATATTGTTAACTGATTAAAAATTAATGCAAACAGCATTGGAGATTTTAACTCTCTAAGCATTCCCAAGCCCTTGGAATAGCTGAATAGCCTGAATTCATTTTGCATTTTAAAAGCAGCATGATTTTTAAATTATAGTCACAATGATGACCAGAAATAAATAAGAAAAAATTGAGAAGCATTTAAGCTGACAAACAAAACATTTTCCGTGGGTACCGTGTGCTTAAGGTGTTTGTGTGTGTGTGGGAAAGGGCGGGAAATAGTAACTATTGCAGACCACAAAAGACACAATAAAAAGCTTCTTACTGAAACCCATTGAGGACCGATACTGCAAAGATATATTTTCTGTTCACTTTCATGAAGATTTGATATCATGGATGCTTTGCACAATTAAAAAAAGAAACTTAATTTGCCAACTAGCATAATCTTATATTAAGTTGAAAAGTTTCTTTTGTACTATTCATAATTAATTAAGACTTACCCACTAGTTTATGACACCCCCACCCCCACCCCCAACCCCAGCATGGCCCTTATCTTCCCTGACCACGTTTGGTTAAGTAGTGGAGCTAATGCTTGAACCCGGATTTCTGACTTGAAATGTCACAGGCTTTCTAGTCTATCACACTGCTTTTAATTATTTTAATGCTGCCTTCTCTCAACTCTGCATTACTTTTTCTCTTATTTTCAATGAACTATAGAACCCAATCATTTTCAAAATCTGCTTTTCTTATCTTTTTCTAAATTAAATTTGAGCAGTACAGAAGATCAAGAAGTTTTAGAGTCAGACTGATCAGATTTATGTTATATTTGCTTCCAGCCTTTCAGAATTTCTGTGACATTTAAAAGAGATATTCATGCAAGACTTTAGCACTTAATACCCTGTCAACATGTGTACATGAAGTTCCTGACCATCGCATTTTTTAGAACTATTTTTCCTTGCATCACATTGACTCCTTAGATTTTTAACATCTCGGATTTTAACATGGACCATCTCAAAAATTATCTGCTACCAATTAATTCTCTAATGTCACTAATAATTTTGAGAAATGATATGAAACTAACCTCCAGATTCCCACATTACAATGAATATATTTAAATATCATTATTTTCTTGTCTGCTAATACAAATGTAATATACATTTCTGGACCTCTCTGTCTAATACAAACATGCTTGCTTTCCATTTCAATAACAACAGACCATTCAATTTAGAGAGGAATATGCATTTACAAATAAATTTGGTGGACAGTGGCTTCACTGACCCACATATATTACAAAATAACTTATTAAAATCATTTACTTTACTAAAAACATCAGCTTTGTTCTTTTTTCCTAACTCTTTATTAAGGAGAGGCTTGCATATTCACAAAAGAAGACAGAATTTTATAACAAAATCCCATATACTCATCACCATTCCCAGAATCAACTCATGGCTAATCCTACACAACGACACTTCATCTACATCCCACGCTAGCATGTTATTTAGAAGCAAATTTTAAATATTCTACCATTTCATCCATATATATCTGAGTATGTATCTCCAAATAATTAGTTTTAAAGCATAACCATGATATGATTATTCCACTAAAAATAAGTAAATTTAATATTATCTAACATCCAGAGTGTGTCAAATTTCTAATTACGTCATCAGAATTTTTTAAAGTTGTTTGAATCACATTCTAATAATTGTACACATGATGGTTGTTCTATTTTTACATTTCTTTTAAGCTATAGGCTTCCTTGGCATCTTTTTGTTCCTAGTAACTGATTTGAAAGAACTGGATTGTTTGTACTGTAGAGGTTCCCATAGCCTGGATTTTGCTGACTTCGTGTGATGGTATAGTTTGTAGCATATTCTTCATCCTTCTATTTCTTAAAAATTGAAGGCTGTGTTTCTTTCATTGCTTTTCTTCTTTTCTTTATATTTTTCTCTCGCGCGCGTGCGCTCCCTTTTTTTTTTTTTTTTTTTGAGTCAGAAAAGTTAGTTCTAACCATCGTTTTAATGGTTGGTTAGGTTTTGCCTTGTATTTTGTCAAAAGTTTTCCTTTTTACTTCTAGACTTTCATCCAAGGGCTCTGTATTTTCCTTTATGCTACATAAAAAATTAAAATTAAAAAAATTTAATCTTGTATTTAAACAACTTGCACATAAGTCTTTTCATTTAACTGTGCCTCTCACCATCATGGTCCTCCTTTAAATATACTGGCTTATCAATGTCAATTTTAAAATCTATTCTTAGAACTACAAATGATATTCTATATGTGGTTTATTGCTTTTCTTGAACAGGAGAACACAACCCAGAAGTAATTAGATCTTGAACCTGGTGCTTCATTCTCTTCCTTCTCTTCCCATTCACAGTTTATCTCTTCTTAGGCCAGAGTAGCCACTCCTGGCTTTGGAAAGACAAACACTGATATACAGATTGAGTCTCTTTCTTCTCTTGATTTTACTATCTGTTGCTCTAGGTGATATAACTTGGGTACATAGTTATTAAATAGTCTGGCTGTGAATTCTTGAGTTTATTTTTTAGAGCAACAGAGAATACTCATGTGTTATAGATTCTGTCGAAGTAGTGCATTGTGTAAAATAAATGACCATTTTTACTGTAAATTTTGAAATCATTCCCCTCGCAGGTTTGTAACAGAAGCAGTGAAATGTGGTTGAATTAATAGTAGGGAAAGAATTCTGGACATAATTTGATTGTATATTAATTAACTGGCAATATGAAAACATTATATATTTTATCAACTTTTTAAAAAGTCTCCATCTTTTCTACAAAGCTATTAAAAATTAACTAAAATTCATTTATTATCAAATTACTCAAAAGTTATATTTATATAGTGATATATTCTGTCAAATAGATGCTGGAATTGGTAGTTGAAAGTTCATATGAACCTCAGAAAGGGAAGCTAACTTTAGCATTTGTCTAGGAATAAGTGAGGCCTCTGGGGAAAAAAAAGGTAGAAGGCTATTTATGGTCTTAAACCTTAGTGCTATTTGACACTGATCCAGTCTGTGGCCAGCTCTAACCTACCCAATGTAGCATGGGCCAAACCATAATAGGGGCCTAGTATAGGCTCCCATCAACCTCTGAATTAATACTAGGCTGACTATTGGTCTCACACAGCAAGAAGAAGTAGTCAACATGACTCTGGAATCAGAGATGAGGGTGTGAATCTTGGTTACACCATAAACAGCTGTGTGAATTCAGGCAAATTTCTAACCTTTCTAAACCTCAGGTTCCTAGTCTATAAATAGCAATAATAAAGTATGTATTTTATTAGGTTGTCCTGAGGTTTAAATGATCATATAACAAGTATAACACAGCACTTGACCTTTAATGTCTTCTGAATAAATGTACATTGTTATAATTATGATGACATAATTATTTTAATTTATCTTGGCCAGAATCAAAAGGTGTTGTTTCCCTAAAATCCTTTGGGATTCAACTTTGTCTTAATTCTAGTTAATCTATTGCTCTGTACCTGATAAACAATTCCACATCTTGCATTACCTCCTTTCTTTTGTCAGATGAGGAATTCCAGCTTAAAACATGCAGTGGAAATATATGTGGAGAACTTAATAAGATTTGGAGACGTGCACTGCATTATGGTTGAATAAGCACTAGGATAAGCCACAGGAGAGGTAAATTGTATCCTCAGACCTCCTCTCATTATCTGTGACTATGGGAGCCTCAGTTTTCCAAAAATTGAGGTGAGGACAGTGGACTAGAACTCTCTAAGGGGATATTCTAGCTCTAACTTTCTTCAGTGCTACAAGGTGTCTGCTTGCTTTATGATACATAGGTAGGAAGAGTAATCAGTAGATATCATAAGGCTATTAATGCAGTACTTACATTTCAGTGATGTGTCCAAAAGCGTGGCAAAGAAATATAGCAGATAAGAGAAAAGAATATTTCAGGTTGTATCAAGGCCCTATTCAAAAGTACATCTCTAATAAAAGACTGAAAGAAGGCTATTGTATATGGGATACAAAAAATGAAAATCATGAACCAAAACAATAATTCATAAAGATCTATGCACTCCAATATTCATGGCAGCACAATTTACAATAGCCAAAATATGGAAGCAACCTAAATGCCCATCAATAGATGTTTGGATAAAGAAATTATGGTTCATATATACAATGGAATATTACTCGGCCATTAAAAAAAATGAAATCTTACCATTTGCATTGACATGGATGGACCTAGAAGTTATTATACTGAGTGAAATAAGTCAGAGAAAGATAGATAGCATATGATTTCACTTATATGTGGTATCTAAGGAACAAAAAGAACAAACTAATCAAAAACAGACTTACAAATATAGTGGACAATTTGGTGACAGACAGAGGGGAGGATGTTGAGAGGCTGGGAGAATGGAGCAAAGGGTTAAAGAAGTACAAATTAGTAGTTGAGAGTTGGGCACGGGGAGCATGGCAGAGGGAATACGGTTAGCATTATTATGATGGCTAAGTGGAGAGCCAAGGGAAGGAGGAAGCAATTGGGGGGATTGTTTTATGAACATTATAGATGTCTAACCAATGTACTGTACACGTGAAACTACTTTAAGTAAATAAATTCATTTTTTCAAAAAGCGAGAATCATGAAGACAATGAAAAGTGCAAAATGGAGCAGCATGTAAGAGACTTTATCCCGAGAATGACTATGGTACTAAACTTAAAAGTTAAGCTCATTTGAGTAGGCAGTCTAATTTTTATTTGAGAAGTATAATTAATAAAACATTTCTGAAAGGATAAAAACACATCATTGATGTTCCAATGACAAGAGTCTATGAATAGTTAAGGGAATAGAAAAATGACCATCACCCAGGAGCTAGGTGGTATTTTTACATTTTTAATTTATTACTAATTCAATGTTTTGTTTTGTTTTGTTTTTTTATGAGTGACTCCATAAGGTCTTCCAAGAACACTTTAAACTTTCCCATGAAGAGAGTACAAAAACAAAAGTTCTAATTTATATTCAGGAATTCTTCTGTAAAAATTTTTATGAATTAAATGTAAAAGTCTACAGAGCATAATCTACAGACAAGTCAAACATGTTTTGGCCAAGTGACCTCAAGAGTCAGCTGGCAGTCCACGCCCTGTGCAGAGGTAGGGAAATATATTCGTAAGTATCTTAATAACTCATGCAGGTCTAAGCAAGCAGTTTTTATAGATAGTGCTCTTTAAGACAAACTAAAGGCCATATGACTCAGAATATCTAAGGAATAGGAAAAATGCTATTTATATTTAGTTAGCAAATTCTCAACTAAAACTGGTGAAGACTAAACCTGATATCTTCTTACAGGAAAAAAAAAAAAAAACACAAAACAGATTTAAGGGAGCTAGATTCTAATTTTGGCAATACTGTGGTCTTGAGCACGTCACCAAACATCTTAGCTACAGTTTCTATTTCTGCAAAATGTTGGTAATAATGCCAACTTAATTGAATTGTGTGAGATTTAAATAAGTAAACACATGTAACATCCTGAGCAAAATGCCTGATATACATAGAAATCGTTCAGTAATTGTTTTTTGTTAGTTTGGGATATCAGACTAAATTTCTCAATGGAAGGTACAAATAAGACATTTCTCCTTATAAATATAGAAAATCTCCAACTCTGAAATCACTATGTATCCATACTAATGTCTACCCGAAGAGCCAAAATCACACATTCTATTTTTCAGTTGTCTGATTAAAAACAAACCAGCACAGCATTCAACTTGGAAGCTGTCAAGAGCACCACCTGTCTGATTTTCTTACAGCTGTCAGAAGCAAATTTTAGATCCACCTCCTAAATTTTTACCCCAGCTACAACCAGATTATGTCTTTATTCAATACTTTTCAGTTGTTTTAAAGGGTCTTTTTATTTTAAGAAATATATATAATTATATGTAATACATGTAAATATATGCATATGTAAAACATTTGCTACCATGGTCAAATAATGAAAATTATATGCTTTACTTAAGGCATGTACCTTTTCAGAATAAGTGTTGAAACAGAAAATACTTATTTTAATATAAAGATAGAATTCATTATTTAGAGGGAAAAGAGATGTTATTGTGTAAAAAGAATCAGAATTTGGCCACTTTTAAATTGTTTTATTCTAAAAATCATATTTATCTATAGTGATTTTGTGCAATTCTAAACCTTGTCTCTGAATATCCACCAATAGTAAAATATATTTTAAAATTGTATGAACACATATCTTAAATTGTATATGAATCATATATGTGTGTGTATTTATATACTCTAGTAATAAAGGAAAAAAATAAAATCTCCATTTTAAAATATCATAAGGCAGAAATGCTCAAAATCATTTTTCTAAGTTTAAATATGAAATGCAACATTTTAAATTCATCATGGTCTTCATTCTTGCAAGCTTTGTAATTTTTGCTAGGTAAGATATCAGCCATAATGTTACATGACCATAACTATTTATAGAGGTGTGGGTGACACTAGTAACTAGTGCAGCCTTTGGCATAGCAAAGAAGTTTCCACATGCAAAATTTCAGAGAAATCTCTTCTCACTCCCCCAATACACAGATCTGCCAGCCTCTCAGCCCCCAAATCCACTTCTCTGATCCCGTGTAGAATCATTGATCAAGACAATTATCTAAAAGCAGCACCTAGAGTTGTCACATTGACTGTCAATGTGACTGTCAATTTCCATCTTTTTTTCTTTTTCTAGTTGATACTATTGGAAAATGGTAGCAATACCTTCAGCAGTGATCTCAGTCATGGTGGTTGGAGAAAGGAAGAGGCAGGCAAAAGTTCCCGTCAAGTGGTACTTTGCAGAATACTTTAGGATTGGAGAACTCTGATGGAGGATTCTGTGTGAAAACGTGAGGGCTCTTCGTTTTCCTGGCTGTTTCTGCTGCTTCTTTGTTGTCTTGTTGAACTTTGTCTCTTCTCTGCAGAGTTCTCCCCCTGGTAACAACCTGAGCCCTTTCCAAAGCAGCACTTGTGGCTCAGGCAAAAGTATCAGCTTCGAATAAAAATAGCCTCATCTCCGCAGGACTCTCAGCACTTTTTTTTTTTTTTTTTTTTGGCACTCAAGGGGAACACACACAAGCACATATACTAGCTTTCCCGCCTCAAAGAGAAATAGGCAAAAATAAATAAATAAATAAGGAAGTAAAATGTACTGTCTAAACCCCCGCAGTTTTCCTAAGATAATTACAGATCTTGGGGTCTATGTCAGAAAACGTGAAATAAAGAATTGAAAGTAATCTTATCCATGATAGCTCAGATTTATTCTTAGTGCCCTTATTTCTCAGAACATTTCTCTTCCCCTTATTTGGTGTGGGGAGGGTCCTGTAATGTCTACCAGAGGCAAAGGGGAGGGAAGCCTCAAGTCATTTTCTTCAACTTGATTCCCTATTAGTCTAAATCCACTTAGCAAGTATAGTTATTTATATATGGCTACACTTAAAGTTGCAAATATTAAATCCTGAAGCTTCCTTGTAGGGGTTTAAGATTTTCCAAACATTGGCCAATAAGAAACACATAATGTCGACTTATATTCACACTGGAGAACAGATGAATTACTAGATTTTTTATTCACTTTAATATTTAACTAAAAACAAAATATCTGAATTTATTTATGCAGTAAAAGAAGGAGAAAGTGACACAAAGTTTAGAAATCCACAGCCCAAAATATAGTAAAAGATTTTAGTTTTTCCCTACCTCAACTTTGAAAAAAAAAAAAAAAAGAAATAAAATAAAAATGATCATAGCTGCTAACAATTAGCCAAATTGTTGATTAGCATTTCACCTTCCCACTCCTAGCCAGGTGTTAATGAGCAGAGAAATATTCAATAGTTGGTGGTTGGAAGAAGAAGGAGAATCAAAGGGCATTGATAATCACAAATTCTAGCCAATTTGTGAATAATCAAGGTCTGACTACACTTATCTTTTATTTCATTCTGATATTGAACCTAAGAAATGTTTATAGTTTAAACTTTTAGCCTTAACTTGCTGCCTTTGGTTGTCAGAACTTCTTGAATTAGTATGGTACTTCAGAGAGCATAAAGCAAAGTCACGTATGTTGCTTTAATATTTAAACTGTGGAGAGTGCTGCAATAGTATTTCCATAGAAAACGACCTCTGCCATGTCAACAGCTGTGTATTTGCTGCCCCAATTCCTTGCACAGTAAGAGGGGTTCATATACCAGCTGAAGAGATTATTAAGTAAACAATCTTAATTTACAAAAAAAGGAAATAATTCCAGATAATACTCACGATTTAATACAAGATCCTACACTTGGGCCTGGGCTTAGAGGTTTTTGACTACAAGTCTGACACCTTTCTCAATAGGTGAAACCTCTGCAGACACTGCCATTTACAGGTAAAGAGGATTCTTATAAATGAGGCCCACTAGCAGAGGGAAAGATTCAGACTTCTCACAGCACCTCCTGGAGCACAGGGTCCCTGTCTACTTTCTCAGGTGAGAAAAAGCAGAACTCTTCTCAGTTGGCCCTCAAAGGCGTCTCCATTCAATATCGCCAAAGTGCTTTCAATTTTAAGAAAAGACAGTGCTTTCCATCTCTATTTGTCAGAAACTTTCATAGTTTTTCATTATAACTGAACGAAGAATTAACAATTCCTTAACTCATTGAGAATTTACATGAGTCGGGGCCTAAATAAAATTAGCTAACTCAGAGGGAGGAAAACACATACACAATCTTAAACTCTTATTTAATAAAAGTTGAAATAAGACTAGAGAGCAAGAATACTAAATTCTCAATGTTTGATGTTACTCTTAAGTTCCCAATCACTAATTTCATGTTATACATGCTAGAAGGAAAAAGAAGACTTAAGAAATACGCTAGCCAATAAACAAGTTTGCAAGATAAGATGTTTTTTAAATGCATCCGTTGGATGGGTGGGTGAATATTATTAGACATTAAAAAATCAGTGTACTTCTTATATTCAAAACTTATTAGAACTTTCAAATTATTTTCAACCCAATTCATTAGATATATCTTTGAGTTTCAGGCGGAACTCTGTGAAGCTTTCCAAAACCAAGCAACTAAGATTCTTCGAAGTGTACGCACCTCATTCCTCAGGTCACTCGAAGAATAAAACCTTACAAACAATAAATTTGCCTTTCTTCATTTTGTTGTCTTTATTTTTAAGAGGTCATTTTGTCATCACTTTAAAGAGACCTTTCCAGTTCACTGGGCTCTTTCAAGATGACCCAAAAGTGATAGGTCTCTTTTCTCAGTAATAGCTTCTGATGTACTCTCACATTTTCCATTCCTGTAAGATGAGCACAGGTAGGCTTATCCTGGTTCTGCATACAGGAATAATTGTGTGCATACAAACTGAATATTCCTCTTATTATTAGTTGACCGAGTCTATGTAAGTCAATGGTAAACCATGAAAGTTTGTTTTCCTATTAAATGTTTAATTTAGTCCAAGCTTTCTGTACAAATTATACTGACCAGTATTCCTTGTCATTTTCAATAAATGGTATAAATATTCAAGTTAGTAGACAAAAATATTCTTCCTTAGAGCAATTTTTTTGTCTTGCTGTTTTGTCAACTATTATCATAAACTAACAATCAATAAAATGTATATTGTATTTGGCTATGAACAAGATATTTTCATCCACATTAAATTTCAGATTATAAAAAATTCAGTAAGCAATCAGAGAAGTTACAATTTTTGGTTTTCACCAAAAAAAAAAAAAATCATAAAATAAAGCAAAATATTTTTGAATTATTTTAAGACCATACTACATTATCTTGTTTAGTACTAATATATTTTTAATAGAATGATGAGAAAAGATATAATTGGGAGTAATAGCTACTTACCACCAGTCTCTTTCTCAAGGATGTGAGATATCTGAAAGAAAGTAAAGTTTTGGGGTTACTTCTCAAGATCTTCTATTTCTTAATTTACAGACACAGTTTATATTTGAATAACCTATACATGCATTGGCGGTAACTAAAAATAAAGATTTTTTTTTTAATTGTACGATATTGTACACTTAGAGTGCAAGTAAATTTATGGGATATCGAATCAAGGTAGAAAGTGCTCCTTACTTGGATCTTGAAATAATAATAGGCATAACTTTTATGTGAGCTTAAGTATTCATGATAATTTTAATAGGAGACAAAGATAAATAACCGACCAGAATGATCTGGGAAAAATTGGGGACAGAGTGTCGTAATGTAAGAAAGTTTTATATTTGGGTGCTCACTTCGGCAGCACATATACTAAAATTGGAACAATACAGAGAATTTTTATATTTGAACTAACAAAATGTAAGCTACTGTCTCACTGCCTCTATTGAAGTAATTTACCAGGAGAAATATACAAAAGAGAAATGCTTTACTTTTAGCTTTGTAGGTAAAGAAAAATTTGGCAAAAAACAAACTGATACAGAAAAAAACATTGCTTTTTTAAACCTTAGAATGAAGAACTATAGAAGAAACTAGAAACACTGAAAGTGAACTTGGGGTACATTTAATTATATTTATTTTCATCTAACTTTGAAATCCCACCACCTGACTTAAAAATTCTTCTGAAGCTCACATGATAAACTTAGTCCTCAGAATCATAAGAAAAGCTTCAATTGAACTATTAGTTCATTAATCTTATTTCATCTCAGCACTGCTGACTTCATTTTCAATGGTTTTGTGTTCTATTTGTGTCATAGAAAACCTTGTTCTGTTCTCATTACTTTTTCAAAATTCTCTGTGCTCATTTTTTAACCAAAAGTTGAAAGTCATTCCATAGGTTTGGTTTATCGTGTGATTATTTAGAAACTGTGTAATCCAGCTTGCTTCAAATGACAGAAGGCATTCCAGTGCAATTAAAAACTTTCCTCTCTTTAACTCTGACTCATGAATAGCTGAGTCTCCAATATCAGGCTTCTTTCCTCACACACATTTGACATTGTCAAACATTCTCTCAGAAATTTGCCTACGTCAATCCAGTCTTCAATTAACAAAGGCAACGGATGCCCCTTCCTAGAGATACTATTTTCCAGAGAGCTGGCTTCTGTCCACTACCACTGTCCTTTTTATAAGGATCTGCAATATCCTGTAGTAGGTGGCCCTCATGGAGTCCATAATTTAATTACTGCTTTCTGCTGTGTAGCCTACATCTGCCCTTCCGTTTATAGTCTTGGGTATTATTCAAAAGCAATTTATCATTTTCACTTTTTCTATTTTCTTGTAAAAGTATAAACACCTTTCTTATAAAATATAAAATATCTGTTGATCAGTTCTTATATACAAATTTTTTAAAATAATTTAAATGGGTATTTCTATTTGCTAATTTTGAAAAATTCACAATGTCATCATCTTATTCTTTATATTTT
>NW_011888824.1:6971327-7017783 GCF_000151845.1 Pteropus vampyrus | reverse complement strand
TCATTTTTGAGTTGTGAAATGGGAAAATTAAAGGAATTCATGTCTAATGGCATTATTTTCTCTATGAGTCAATGTGATCTGCTGAGAAACGAAGAATTAGAATGACATCTTGAAGAGAGTTCTAAAGGTTTCAAGAAGCTGAAGAGGCAAAGAGAGAGGCAGCTTTTAAAGAATTGTAGAGTTCTACTGAGAGGCCAGGTGGGCTTAGCAACCATCAGTTTATAGTAGCAAATCTAGATTTAAATTAGCTAGGGTAATAAAAGGGGTAAAAACAAAAAGACCTCCAAATACATCTCTCAAGCAAAATAAAAACTTACAATCCAGGGAGGTGTTTCAGGTTAGTAGGCAGCTATTCTCTACAGAGTCATTTAGAAATCCAGGATAATGACAACTCTGCCATCTTTATGTGACTTTAAAAATTGTTCTTATCAATACCACTGCAGCCAGCAAAAAGGGGAAAGGCTTGCAAGACTGTATGGGTCAGGCCTGAGAGTAACATGTAGCACTGCTGCTTCTTTCTATTCCATGCTGAGAATTTGATTTTTGGCCATACCTAACTGAAAAGGAGTAGAATTGGGGCTGCTAGTGACATCATACTGAAACTCTATTACTTAGAATGAAATCTCTACCACAAGATTATTTTTGAGTTCTCCATAGCCATGTTAATAGATTGAGCATTGGAGCAGAGAATAGCTAGTTGACCTGAAATCTCTGGGCATGTGTGGCCTTCAAGAAACGTTTTAGCTGAAGTTTAACCAAAGTAAGAATATGGAAAGAGCAGTACAGACATGACAATTTCTGAGAAAATGCATGATGTAAAAGGTTTGTATTTAGAGTAGTGTCTAAGGATTATAGTGCATATTTATAAATCAATCCTTTTGCATTCAGAATATGGATTACCCTTAATGTCTAAACACATGACGAGTTACCATATACTATGAATATTCATGTAAATGAATAACAAAAACATACCTACTAAGAATAAAATCATAGCAAATGATTATCAGAATATTTGACTTTCTTTTTATAAGCAGTTTTTAAGCATTTGTCTAGCCAAATGTTCTCTATTTCACTTTATTTGGGGAGGAGAGTATACTATCTCTTGAATGTACCCCTTCAGAGCATTTCTTCAATTAAGGTTAAAGATGTATTTTACAGTTGTCACTGATATATGACTTTGAGAATATGAACTGCTGTATAAATGTTAAATGTTTCCATCCTCATGAAAATCACATTTCACCTCAGAGCCGTGTCTGGTTTTGCTATTTATTATTCATTTGAAGTCAGAGTTTTCCATTTACAATATTATAATTAATTTGAATATTATTAAATGTTGTCACAACTGATAGATTGTCAGCTTTCCTTGACCTCTTTACGTATAGTCACTCTCATTTTAAATACCTTATTTTTATTCTTACTCTCCTTCAAAATAAAACAAAACCATTTGCTCTGTCTCTAAAAATTCCATTTAACAAAACAGATCCATTCCTCTTTCTTCACTCCTTACCCTTTTATTTAACAGGAGTTATTTTCTGTCTTACACACCCCCGACAGTGTCAGCCTGACTACCTGAAAGCCAATGCATGTAAGATTTGCATTAAGAAAAAAAGTATGTGTTTTGTCAACTTTAAATCCCACACCGAAGTCGTGGGCTCTAAGTTTAGAATAGAATTTCAAAACAATATAAGTGGTATTTCATGCTGGGAACAAATTGGAGTTATGAAAGACACCGGGAATATAAATTCATGCTGTCTTGGCATGGTCAGTAAGTAGAATAGATGATTGGATATAAAGAATAATGTAGAAAGTACCCTGGTCCCAGAATGTATCTCCCAGTAGGGAAGCATGTTATATACAAATCGAAGGCTCAATCTTATCATTTAGAAATTGAATTTGAAGGTTTTCTATTAAAAGGAAAACAACATTTGGAATACGAAACTAAGTTAGCAATTGGCGGGCACATATCCATCACAGTCACAAAAGCCATGCTTTCAAGGATTGTGCCCTTTTCAGACACTGCTTATTTATCATAGCACGCTCTCCCACGAGCCTGGATACAGTCTCGAAATCCTTTCCAACACAACATTTTGCGTAGCCACTACAGTTTATCCTAATTGGCCCTTATAATAAATTTAATTTCCATGAGCTTGAGAAGGGACTCATAAAGACAGATTGAGAGAATTGAGACCTCACTGAAAGGACAAACAGGGACATTCTCAATTCTAAACTTCACAAACCTCTAAATTCGTTGTAAGGGCTGTTGTTTCTCTGTGTACATAAGTGTTCAACATTATAATCTGCAGAGACAATCAATTCTGACAATTCACTATTTCATTGGAACTATAAAAATCAGCAGTTACTTCAGCTGGTTCAAATTAGGATATATAATTTTGTTTTTGCTTTGGAGATATTGTGGACTACAGACATTTTTGATTTAGCCCTTGATTACATTTACATTCTGCTGGATTCATCTAGCAGCATCATACTTTTTAACAGAAAACTTAAAGCCAAGAAAGGAAAAGAAAAAAATAAAATGTTATAATAAAAATAATTATTTAGCACCTGTTCACAGGTAGGACACTTATTTCAAAGTGTAATTAATTTTGAAGTGTCTGAGACATGCACGTTTAGAGTTTTAAAGATCTTAGAAATAATTGGAGCTAATTTTGTCATTTTACATAGGAAAGAACTGAGAATCAGAAAGGCTAAGTGATTTGTCCATGTTTACATGAATTATTATTGAAGAGCCTGAACTAGAAGCCAATGCCCTGACTCTCAGCTCATTGCTCTTGACATTACTCCTTGCTGGGTTATTTTTTTTTTTTTTATCCAGTCTTTAAAAAATTTGAACAAGAACACCATTTATCAAAAATCCCAATTCACTTTTGTCTATTCTGAATCTTAAAGAGAGATGGATAGTTTTACATGTCTTTGAATCTAGGGATGTGAATAATATTACCAGTACTTTCTCCATTTTTCAGTTCTGTTCTTATCTATATATTCGCTTCATCCTCTCCTACTATATAAATACATTTTTCAAGTGGAGGGACAAGTTATGGGCACAGCTATAGATAGCCCAGGTTCATTCAGATTAATCAAGATTAGACCCCAGAAGAAACAGAGAGTTGTTCTTTCCCAATGTTTGTATATAAAAATCATAAGGATGGACCCTTATTAGCCTAGCTTAAGTCATACATACATCCCCCAATCAATCTTTGTGATCAAGAGAATGGAGCACTTTGATTGACTCAAGCCAATCTCTTGTGGCCTGAGTGGCTCAGTACAGTGACTGGCAGCCTCACCAGAAGTCTCCAGGGCTCAGAGTGGGGGTGGAATTGCCAGGGAGTAGACACTGTTGTCAGAAAATGACATAAAAGGATATAAGCTGACCAAAATATATGTCTTTTTTTGATTGTATATTTCAGTGCAAACACACACACACTCACACACTTCTTCCCAGATAACATATAGGTGGAGATGCATATATATGCAATGTCTTGTCCTACTAATGCAATTATCCCACATTCAGTTAGAAACACACAACTTTTCCCTAAAAATCTAAACAAAAAATCACATCAGTTGATTCATCTCTGGGCAGTGAGTAATACTTTTTATGTGATTTGTTTTGTTTTTTTTTTTATAATCCTAAATGTAGAGTTAAATGACAAATTTAAATAATCTAGAATAAACATGTAATGGTGGTGAGAGAATAATTTCATTAAAATCAAGAAAAAGTAACATATAGTTGTTCCTGGTCCAGAATATCATACATTCTTTGGAAGGGAACAAGAACTAATTTGTTGTTTCCGTTTTTCTTGAAAACTACACATAAATGATGCCACAGTAGAATCGTAAAAATGTTATCTCTCCTTAGCAAAATTCTCAGCCTCTTTTCTGTGTTCCTCTCACCTTTGTGCTTGCCTGAGAATTGGTCATCCATTGATGACCTCTTTTCTCACACAGTCTAAGGAAGGACAATATTTTCTTTTGTACCTCAGAGCCTGGGAGAATTTTTCATGTCCTTATTTTTCATTATCTTTCTAAAAGGAGAAACTTTCCTTCTCCAAATAGCATGTAGTTACTATTCCCATTCTTGTCATTATCATCTTTTTATGTCCCAGCAAATCTCTCATTCATTGAAAATTTAGCACTTACACAAATATCTTTATTTCTGTGTCTATCATACATCCATTTAAGTGCTGCACAGAGCCATAATGGACCCTGAGGCAAAAGAAAAATGTGTGCCCCTCAATACAGATATCAAAATATCCCCCTATATTTTGAACCAAATGGAAAAAGTTAATAAAATTATACAATCAAAACACATGACTACATATCAAGCCCCCCTATTGCCTAATCTATTTGCACAACAATGCTTACCCCCATAAATTCACCTAGTAGTAGATACAAGCTCATAGGATACAAGGAACTACAGGCTTTTGTAAATGACTGTGTGCATTAATAAAACAGTGTTTGAACATGTGTTATATGCCACAAACCATGTAAACAATTTTCACAGATTATCTCATTTAATCCTAGGTGTTTTACCCATTTCTTTCTAAGCTTCATTAGAGCAAACACCATGTCAATCTTGCTCACGTGGACATATTGTATCTCTAATACCTAGCATAGTGACAGGCCCTTGATATGAGTTATAATGGTAATAATATAAACATTGAAATAGAACAGAAAGTGAACTTGGAAAAAAAAATCTTTAAATGAATTACATTTTTCCCAATATTTGCTTGAACTCTTTAAGATTGGATAATTTTGGATGGTTTTATGTTTGTGAAGAGGCTTTCCTAATTGAATTAGAATACTTCTGTTAAACAAACATGCCACAATAAACTGGATTCAATATTAGTGGCTTTAAACTATAGATATTTTTTTCTTATCTTTTATAATGGGTTTATAAATGAAAAGTAATTCCACTTCTAGTAATATCAGATGTGGTAGTACCAATTCTTTTAAAAGAGACAATAATAAAAGCTAGACAAAATATTCGTAAAAGACTATATTTTAGAACTAATAAAATAATGAAGATTAGTAGGCCATAATCCAAATGAGACTAGAGGTTCAGGTTATCAACTTCTCTGTCTAGAGGTTATCTGTTATCTTAGAAGGGGCACCTGAAGATTAGGCTGAGTTAAACTTTTGACAGTATTCATGCACTAGAATAGAGTTTTGGAGTACAGGCCCTTCCAAAAGAAAATTGACTTTATGAATATCCCTCACTGAAAAGCTGTACCTAGGAGTGAAAGGTAAATCTGAAATAGGCTTCCACAGGTCCTGAAGCTCATCCTCATATAATATTAAATCCAGAAATAGTATTAAGATAATCCTGAAAAGCTATTTCCCTGATATATGAGCAAAGTATTAATAATAATAAAATATAAATCTTCTCTGGAAGAAAATAATATCCTAGGTGACAGATTATTTCTACCAAGTGTTTGCAAATACAGTTTGAAGACATGGTTTAAAATATCCAGGCAATTAAGACAGAAAACAACATGAACCAGCAGAAACAGAAACAATAGAAAACAGAAAAAGATCCCCAAAGCTTATGATATTAGAGATATTAGATATTGATTTTAAGAAAATTATACTATGTTCAAGGACATAAAAGATGAAATTGAGAATTTTAGAGAACAAAATGCTTTCCAAAAAATGGGAATCTTAGAACTGGAACAGCAAAATAACTGAAATTAAGAACTCATTTGAAGGATTTTATAGCAGATTAGGAACAGCCAAAGATAAGTAAAAAAAAACATATTCAGACTGAAGCCCAGAGCAAAGGCTGAAAAATATAAATGATAGGGTACAAGATGACTGAGAATATGTTTATTAGGTATACAATTGAAGTTCTAAAAAGACAGATAATACTTTAAAAGATAATAATTGATAATTTTTTAAATCTGAAGAATGTCATCAAGCCATAGCTTCAAGAAGTATAAAAAAATTTATGCAGAATTAGTATAAAAAACCACCCCAAGGCATACCAATCAGTAAAACCACTGAAAACCAAAGACAAAAGAAAAAAAAAGTCTAAATATAGCAAGAGAGAATAAGAGAGGTTACCTTGAAAAAAAGCATTGACTGTGACATACTGACTTTTATACAGAAAAATGTAAGCTAGAAGGCAATGAAATGACATCTTTAAAATGCTGAAAGAAAATAACTGACAACATAGAATTCCATTTCCACCTATAAATATCTTTCAAAAATGAAGGTAAAATAAGAACATTTTTAGAAATACAAAATATGGAGACTTAATCATGAGTCTAATTACAATGAAAAAGAAATTCTAGAAGTCACTAGATAGAGTGAGAGAACTGCAGAAACAAAATCAAGGAACAAAAAAGGTAAGCATATGAGAATATTTTTTGGTGGATACTGATTATATAAAACATCATTAATAATGCTTGGGTAGCTTTAAAATATAGAAATAATTAAATACATTTTTACAAATGGCTTTAAAATACTTTTTAAAAGTATTCTAAAATCCTGGAGTCACGTAGCAAAAATAACAATTAGTATAGTAAGTAAAGAATAACTTTTTTTTTAAGAGACCACAAAAGAAGCTTAGCAGTCCATATCATGCAAGCTAAAAGAGGAAGGAAAGGAATTTTTTTAATTCAATCTAAAAGAATTCAAAAAAGGAAAGTAAAAGTACCCAAATAGTATGAATAGAAATAACTAAAGTGTTAAAACTCAAAAATAGTAGTAATTTCATTACATATAAAAAACTGATGTTCTATTTAAAAGGTAAAGTCAGACTAGATTAAAAATATAAAACTCAACTATATACTGTTCATAAAACACAAATTTGAACTATAATGATACAAAAAAATGAAAAATAAAACAATTTTTTAAAAAAGATATATATTTTGTAGAATCAACCAAATAAAGCAGGCATGACAATATTCATACCAGACAAAACTAGCTCTAAAGCAAAATATATTTCGAGAGATAAAGAAATGTAATACATAATGAAGAAAAGCTTATAACAAAGAATAGATAATATCAAATTTGAATGCACCTAATAATATATCTTTGAACTATAAAAAGCGAAAATTTACACAACTGTTTGAGAAAAAATAGATAAATCCACATACTTCTCACTGATTAAGTAAGAGGACAAAGCAAAATCAGAAAACATAAAAATATAGATTTGAATAATACAATTACCATAATTGGACATGTATAGTACAGTGCACCCGAAACTGCAGAATAAAAGTCTTTTCAAAATGAAACATATAATAGTTTTAAATTTTGCTGAACTATAAAATAAATCAAATATTTGAGTACTAAAATAATACAGAATACATGCTCTGGTCACAATACAATTATGCTCGTATCAGCAGTAAAAATATCACTAGAAAATACTTATATGTTCAGAATTTTTTAAATATACTTGTAAATAACCCATGAGTCAAAGAAGAAATTTTAATGGAAAAATGTAAAGCTCTTAAGCTGATGATGCTGAAAAAATTGTGCATGAAAAGAAATTTATAATCATAAGAGCATACACAAAAGGAATGAGAGCTAGATGTCCATTTTAAGCAAGTCATAAAAAGAATAAGCGACAAAATGGAAAATCTAGAAGGCAGGAAAGAGTAAAAAAATGCAGGGAATTCAGAATCTAAAAAATGAACATATAATAGAGAAGATCAGCAGAGCTAAATATGTGTTCTTTAAAAAGAATAATAAAATGAATAAACCCTTAATAAGACTAACCAAGTATAAAAAAAGAAAAAAATGAGGTAAGAAGGAAGGAGAGAGAAATAACAGGTGTCAAGAAAAAAAATGACATAATTGCATATCCTGTAGACATTAAAAATACAAGAGAATATTATGAGTGAATTTATGACTATTCGTTTCCCAGGCTTGCCATAACAAATTAACACAAACTGGATGGCTTAAAACAATGAAAATTTATTATATCGCTGTTTTGGAGGTCTGTTTTAAATAAAGTTGTTAGCAGGGTGGGGCTCTTTTTAAAGGTTCTGAGGAAGAGAAAGTGCCATGACTCTCTCCCAGCTTCTGGTGACTGTTGGCCATCTTTGGTGTTCCTGGGACTCTGAACAGCTGCATAACTCCATCCTCTGCCTCAATTTTCCCATGACTTCCCGCTGTGATTCTCCTGTTGTGTGTTTTCCCCTTTTCTTATAAGGGTACTTATTGGATCTAGAGTTCACCCAGGCTGGTCTCATCCCAAGATCCTTTACTTAATTACTTCTGCAAAAAACCTTTTTCTAAATAAGGTCACATTCACAGGTACTAGGGTTAGAATTCGGACATATTTTTAGGGGCCCACAGTCCATCCACTTACAATGGCAACAAGTGTAAAAAAAATTATAGGAAATGGACAAACCTTTAGAAAAATACAAGTGATTAAAATTAACAAAAGGAGATATAGAAAATATGAATAGTCTAGTAAAGAAATTAAATCCATAAAGTTTCTCAAAGAAAAAACTCAAAGCTTAGACATCTTCTCTGGTAAATTTCACCAGATGTTTAAGAATAACTGAATGTCAATGTTAACACAAAATCTCCCAGGAAACAGATTAAAAAATTATTATTCAAATATATATTTTTTATGTTCATGATAACTTTGATATAAAACCAGACAGGAACATCACAAGAAAGTAAAATTACAAGCTACTCAATCATTTCATAAATATAGATGCAAAAATCCTAAAGAAAAAATAGGAAACCGTCCCAACAATATTTTTAAAAAATAGGTCTATGGCCATGCCACCCTGAACAAGCTTGATCTTGTCTGATCTCGGTAGCTAAGCAGAGTTGGGCCTGGTTAGTACTTGAATAAGAGACCACCTAGGAAGACCAGGTGCTGTAGACATTAAAAAAAAAATAGGAAACCATCCTAACAATATACTCATGTCTAATTTTAGTTGAGTCCAGGATAACCAATTTGGTTTAACATTAGAAAATCATTGCTATAATTTACATTAAATAAAAGAGAAAAATCATATGAACATCTCAATAGATGTAGAAAAATTATTTGATAAAATAGTCTTTGAAGTATGAGTATTTATAATATTAAGGATCTTCCTTAATCTGACAAATGGCCATGACACAAAATTTAGAGCAACAACTCATCTAATCACGAAATGCAAAAGTTTTTCTTGTGAAATTGGTAATAAAACACCAACGTTTCTATTTAACATAGTGTTGGAGGTGGTAGTCTTATTGCAATAAGGAAATAAATAATAAAATGTTGAAAGATTTGAAAAATAGAAATACAACATCATTAGCACAATTTTTAATCATGTTAATCACATAATCACAGTTGGCATGCTTGCATACATAGAAAATACAAAATAACCTGCAGGTAAACTGTTTGAATTAACAAGTTGTATATGGAAAATCATCATTAACACTCATTCTGTTCTCAAGCACATACCCAATGCAAGTGCAGTACATGTACCATATGTGTCTCCAGAGATTTGTATAAGGGTTGTAGCAGTTTGTTAATAATAGCTAAAACCTGAAAATAAATTCATAAACTGTAGAACAGATAAATGTGATATATTTATACATTGCAGTAAGAAAATTGAACAAACTATAGCTATGTAAAACAACATGAACAAATCTCAAAGCCAAATGTTGTGTAAAAGAAGCCATAAAAGAATACATAATTTATGGGCATCGTTCAATTTTTGTAAATTTTTAAAAATAGGCAAGAGTAAATGATAATTTTTGAGAATGCATGCTTTGATGGACATCGATCAAACAAATCAAGGAAGCAATTGAGAGGAGTCAACCTTTTGGAAGGAGAAAAGGATCATTATTGGTTGAGGAGGGTTATGAGATGCTGTCAGTGTTCTATTTTTTGATAATCTGAGTGATAATTACATTAGCATTTATTTGCTTTGTGTTAAGTCATAAAGATACATATCTTTTTAAAATAAAATTTTTACATGTACTATGTATTTCACAATTGTAATGATTAAAACAATAAAAAAGAACTTTTCAAATTTGATCACAGGCATCAAGGAAGTCAATAATGGCAATAATTTATGGACAGAGAAAGATAAGATTAGAATAAGATGAGCGAGGCACTGACTTTGGGTGCAAAATTTAAGAAAGGGCCAAAAAACTCACTAATAACAAGTAAATAATATTATAATAAAACAAATTTAAAGAATCAATATTCATGCAAAAAATTATAATGAACACAATGTCAAAAGGATCGATAACAAATAACAAATATAAAGAAGAGTAGATCAACATGGACTAGGCACTGTTGTGTGTTTTTATGTGTATTAACTGATTTAATCCACATAAAACCCTATGAGGTAGGCTGTATGATTATCCCTTATTTTACTAACCAGAAACCTGTGGCACAGAGAAAAGTAGTTATTTTCCCAAGGTCAGAGAAAAGTGGTTATTTTCCCAACTGGTCTATGGTAAAGACTGAGTTCAAACCCAGTCCAAACTCTAAGTCATGTTCTTATGGGCAGAATGATGCTCCACCTGTCTGTTTGCAGTAGTAGCAAATGCAGTCAGGTTGTGACAGCTAGTGATCTCTCTTGATACTATTCTGATTCCTACTCTTTTACACATGCCCTTCATATCGTACATTCATAATTGATTGTTGTGCTCATAGGGGAGATAAAATTAAAGGAAGAATATTAGGGAAATCAATATGATTTGGTATCTTATAAAATCTTCATGAAGCCTCCCTTTTCTTTAGTAAGTGTGATTCCCGTGATATGGGATATACTCAGTAATCAAGAAAAATCTTCTATTCTTCTGGTCAAATGATTCTGTCTTATTACCATGATTTATGCTACTCTAGGACTCCTGCAAGGGTTAGGTCCAGTAAGCTTAATATTTTATCAATATAGTTGAATAAAAATTACAGATTTATATTGATTAATTAAAAATTTATACCACAGTATGTTGCTACATTCTAAAATTAGCTTAGAAAACTATGAAAAAATTGTGCCTTTTGGTAAGGATGAGGGCCTGGGTAGAAGTTATATGGCCCCAGGTTTTATTTACTCTCTGAAATACTACCTCATTAACCAAATGTTATTAATTAAACTGTTGTCTTCTGTTAAAGGAAGCTCAGTCTAAGCCAGATAAAAAATCTCAGAGAATTAGTTTGGTAAAAGTGCACAAAGCAGCTTAAATCTCAAAGGTCTCTCAAAAATTAATGACTCTTAGTTCCCCCAAGGTACAACAGTATGTTTGGAGAATAGAAAAGAAACAAAAAAATTAGAGAACTAAATAATTCCAATGAATATTAATAAGAGATGGGTGCTTTTCAGGCCAAGCTTTGTAGGTAGAAAGGAAATAGATTTTGTGAGATGGTAAATTTCAATAAACAGTTATTTATAGCCATGAGAAAATGAGTCCTGCTGAATGTTAATCCTTCTTAAACTGTGACAATGTCCATTTTTTTAAACAAGTCAAACTTTTGAGAAATAAGGCTTGCTCTAAGCTGTCAATAAATCTCAGTAGAACATAAAAAATTTCATTAAACAACTATTTTCTAAAATCTTTCCTAAGCAGCCAATTTAATGGTTTCACAGAACTATCATTCTGAGTTGATTTTCTGAATCTTAGAAATTGCCTTTAAGTGTTTAGCCATCCTACTTTTTGTTTTTATAAAATTATGGCATTAAGTATCACTGAAAATAATGAGTTTTTTGCAGGTATGCTCTCTATATGACAATGATGGCAGTAGCATTGAGAAAGTAGAACTGAAAAGCTGAAGTGGAACTCTCACTGACCTAGGAAGGCAGTGCTAGAATTAAGACTCGGGGTTTCAAGTACAGTCGGAAAAATTAAACGTTTTAAAGAGCCATGGTGAGAAAGTCAGTTTTCTGTTCTAAACTTAAATTAACAACTTCTCAAGGAAATTTCTCTGAAGCTCATTTTGAAAATTTTAGAATGAAAATTAATAGACAAAATGTCAGGTACAAAACTGTAGAATAATTTTTGTAATATTCGCTTGGATCCCAAAGCCTTTCGATTCACTTCCTCCTCATTATTTTTTGTAACAAAGGGAGTTATTTTTGACTGTTAGTGTTTCCATGCAACCAACTTTGAATGTTAAAACCAGAGATGGATCTGTCAGAGCTGTCAATACCTCTCTGTGTTTGAGATTTCAGCCTTTCATCTGAACATGTAAACGTAGAGCTTTTGTATTTGGCACTTTTGTTTTTTTAAGAGCATAAATGCAAAAGAAACTGAGCTAAGAATGGCACCTACAACTCTTCTGACAAAAAAAAAAAAGGGTAATACAAAAAGGTTCAATTTTTAAAAGAGGGAAAATGTTTGGGGCATCAGAGGTTTTGTGACTCTAGCAATATATTTCTTTTTTCCAAACTGTTACTCATTACTGTCAATCACCATCCTATCCTTAGAACTCTAGATCCTGTCATCTGCATTTCCAATTGCAAATGAAAGAAAACATATGCCTTTGCAATCTAATCTCCAGGATCACTTTAATTTTTTGCCCCCTGCATTGGGAGCTAAGTAAATGCAAGCTATGGTAAATACACACCTAGTTGTAGATCAAGGAATAAAAGCTCAAATCTTTCAAGGAAACATGGCAGTTTGTCCTCAATGTCAGGAGATTGCAGTGAGCTGTGGACCACTCTTTAAGGACAATGGGTGAAGGCTACTGGGGCATACAAGTAGACTCCACGAAGAACTGACCATAGTATGAAGAGAACACTTCATATTCGATTGAAGTACCTTACCTTTCAAGCAGAATAATTCTCTATTCTACCTCCATAGATTCTTCTCCTTTCAACAAACAGTAATTGAGTTCTATTCAGGTACTGTACTAGGTCTGGGAATAGAATGGTGAATAAGTCACAGTCCCAGCTTCAAAGAGATTAAGGCTAGTGAAGGAGCCCTAGACTAATACTGAGACAGTGTGTCATAAATCTTTGTTTACTCCTAGAAAGCAGGGAGTCTATTAACATAATGATACGGCAGAGTCAGTTTTTAAGAAGCAATCAAAAAATTTCAAGAAGTTTTGTCATTTAGCTCTTTCATTTTGAAGGCTATGAGAGACCTAGAGCTTTATGTATTGACCAAATAATAGAGGTCAATTTGTGAGAACATATCAATCCTCTTACCACATATAAACTAATGAACTAATGATCAAGCTAGATCACTGTCTGGCTCAACTCCCTCAATAACTTCCCACTGCAACTGGAATAAAATCCAAACTCCTTCCATGCCTGTAAGGCCTTGCATGACATAGCCCCGGACACCTGTCTGAACTCCTCTTTTTATTCCTCTGATTGATACTGCTGTCACGAGAGCCTCTTTCTGCCTTCAAATATGCCAAGCTTGTTTTCATGCCAAGATACTAGTATATTCCTATGGCTTACAAAACTCTTTCTTCAGATCATTATATAGTTGCCTTCTCCTCACCATTCAGGCCTCATTTCACAATTTTTTAAACTAAATCGACACCCTCTCTTTCACTCTCTTTGGATTCCAGTTAGTCTGCCAGATTTTCTAGTTTAACCGCTGTTAGCATTTACTTGTACCTGAAATTACGTTTACAGGTTTATTGAATATCTTATAATCCTGTGGGTATTCCATATTGTTCACTTGTCTATTCCTAAAGTCTCAAGTATTCCCTGGCCTCATCATGGGCCTTCAGAAAAATATTTTCTGACTAATGCACTCATTTCAAAGATTTTCAGAAACATGACAAGAAGATGGTCAAGAGAGTTTCAATGGGTATAAGTAGTGGGCAAAAACAAGAAATGTGTGTTAATGTCAGTATAGCTTCATCTGTATATATAGACTAAAGAAATTAATCATATATGGGTTATGCAATTTAATATAAGTGCTATAAAGAGAATAAGTCAGAATTTAAGCAGTGAGAAGCCAAAAAGTAATGACATCTTAGTTGAAACCTCAAAGATAAGTAGGGTATAGCTAGATTCTGGAAGAATAAGACTTAATAGGGAAGAGGACTTCAAAAAAATTAGTATGTACAAAGCCCAAAAAGGTTTAAGATCTATCAGGGGAAAAAAAATCAAAGACATTTAAAAGTGTGAAACAGAGTAATGGCATTATATTTGCATGATAGACAAATGAAGAGTTGAGATTGAAAGTAGGGAACTGAGTCAGAAAGATGTTGAAGAAATCCAGAAGAGAGAGGATAGCATTCTTAAACATGGGTAGATCCACAGGGGAGGGATGGAATTGAATGAATCAGGAGATTTAAGAGTGTTATAGAATCGATAGGACTTGTTTGATGAGGAGTGAGAGCAAACAAAGGGAGCAATTTTATTCCAATTTTCCTTATTTGGTATTTGGATACATGTTGGCCCCAATCACTGACATAGAGGATCTTGGAGGAGAGGCATATTTAACTGTTGAGCTTAACTTCTCAGAGGAACAGCCAAGTGGAGATATCTAGAAGACTGTTGGATATGATACATATGTTTGGGTAGATACATCTATCATTTACCAGAATGTAGATAATATTTAAAGTCATGGTAATGAATGAGGTCATACAGTTATAGAATGCAAAGGAACAAAATAATAAAAACTCAGTGGAACCCCATGAAACACCAATATATGACACATAAAAAAGAGAAAATAGCCAGTTATGATGTTTACTTAGAATAGTCAGAAAGATAGAAGAAGAACAAACTGTGTGATGTCACAAAAGTCAACAAAGGAGATTTCAGGAAGAGTAATTGCTCAACAGTGTCAAGTGCTAGGGGGAAAAAATTAGATCTCCAAAGTGCCCTGATATTTAGTAAAGTTGCTAGTTACAATCACAAGGAAGTTTTAATGGAGTGGAGATAAACGTGGGTTCCAGACTACAGAAATTTGAATAGGAAATGGAAGGCAAAATATGGCTATAATGAGTGGAGACAATCCTTTAAAGAAATACGACCACTGTGATTGGTGAAAGATGGGAGAAGTATTGCATTTATGAAGAAAAGTAACTGAGGATATTTAAATGCTCATGGAAAAGAGCCAGTGAGGAGCATGATTTTGAAGATATAGAAAAAAGAGATAATTGATAGAGTAAGTTTACTGAGGAAGTAGAAGGAAAGGCTATATAAGACTGAAATAGATAACTTATAAGAAGGGACATTTCTTTCTCATGAAAGAATTGTAAAAGAAAAGAATTATGTGTAGATGAAAGAAGTTATAAATTTGTAGAATAGGAGAGATAAATAATTAGGAGAACACAGGGAAAAGACAGATGGTATTGATAATATGAATTTATCAAGGCACCAGTCTATGTAAATCTGTTATTTCCTTCAGCAGGGCTCAACTGTTTGAATATAGAAATGAAAAGATGATAGTTATAATGGTCGAGATATAGGGTTTTTTTCCGAGGGTGGTATTCATATGAAAGTAAGATGGCAAGATAATTAAAACTGATAAGAAATTGCAATCATATAATCCAGTATAAACAGGAAATAAAGTAAGGAATAAAGTAAATGTTAAAGTAGAGGGGAGTTAACAGGCTAACAGAATTCCAAAGAGCTGAATATTCTGACTTATCTTGTTTCTCCTTCTTTATTTTTAATTTGTTTCAATAAGGTTTTATACCCATTCATTCATAGACATTTTTTCTGTGATTTCCATCTCGTCATATATCAATAATTCTCAGTCCTCATTTTCCTTGACTCTCAGCAGCTTTTGACACATGTTAATCACTCCCTCTTTCTTGAAATTCTTTTTTTCTTTTTTTTTACTTGGGTTCCAGAACACCACACACCTTTGGAGCCATATAGCTTACCAACCACTACTCCTCAGTATCACTTTTCTGCTCTATCATCTCTTTTTGAATGATAATTTTGAAAACACCCAGAGCTAAATCATTGAACTTCTCCTTTCTTATTCTCAAGTGATCTCATTAAGTCTTAAGGCTTTAAATATCATCTATTTTCTGATAGTTTCCAAATTTATATCTTTAGCACCAGTTTCTTTTGTTCTCATTCCCCCAACACTTAAAATCTATTTTGATGTCCAAAAACATCTCAGACTTATGCTATGTAAAACAAATTTTGGATCCTTGCCATCAACATCATTCCTCCTTCAGTTTTTCCCATTTAATGTGTCACACCAATTTCCAAGCTGTTCAGACTAAAAACTCAGCAGTGATCTTTGAGTCTTTTATTTTTCTCCCACATCTCTTGTCCAGACCATCATCATATTACATTGGGATTTCAAGCAATATGTGTCAAGAATTATAATTCTTATCACCTTTACCTTTAATACCCCAGTATGAGTCATTATCTTCTCTCCCTAATATTTTCTCTAAAACCTCTTAACTTCTCTTTCCTTTTTGGGGCCCCTACTGTCTATTCTCCACCTAGCTATATGTGGCCTTTTAGAAACAGACACTTTATCACATCTATTTCCTGCTCAGAACTTTCCAAAGGCTTTCCAATGCACTTAGAATAAAATTCAATCTTTTTTTCCAGATATTTCAAGATTTGCAATGATTTTGACATTGAATAACTATTCACTTTATCTTCTAGTACCCTTCCTATCACTCACTCCACTCTACCACACCAATAGAATTACTCTCTCCTTAATTTGTCCCAACTTCTAAGTCTTTACAGATGATGTTCCCATTGTCTGACATGTTCTGCTCGCAGTTTTTCACATCACTTGTTCATTCACCTAATTCAAGTCTTGTGTAGAATTTCAAAAAAGTTTTCTCCTTTCACTCAAAGTGGTAGATTGACTAATTGGTCTGAACTCTTTACTGTATTAATTTTATACACCTACAACTTGACATGGCCTAACGGTGGGCAGAGTGTATTTCTTTGCTCCTCGATTTTGAATCTGACCACATGAATTTGTTTGAACAAAGGGATATTAGCCGACCTGACAAAAACAAAGGCTTGGAATGTGATTGCTCAATTGATTTTTCCTTTGTATCTTTACCTTTTGCCATAAAAAGTGCATGTGTGTGTAGCTGCTGATTTAAGGAGACTGAAAAACATGGAAAAGTGGCCCCAACCTGAAGCATGGAGCCAAGTCTAGGTGAGCCCATCCTAGACCACCAAATTCCAACCAGCCTGTACATATTTTTGTTATAAATCACTAGAACTTTGAAGTTATTTTGTTTTATAACAACTTTGTGGCAAAGAGCTAATTATTATATATTATTTAAAGAGCCGCACATATCCCATTGCTTTCTTCCCTTTTTTTTTTTTTTTTGGCTAGATTTTTTTTTTTGTCTAGATTGATACCACTCATGTCTACCAAAAATTTTAATACGTTTTTTAAATTTTTTCCTCTCTAAAATATAATATCCTTGAGGAAATAATCTATACATCTCATTTAGCATCTTCTTCCCAGTGCCAGAACGTGGTATAATGTAGAGTAGACATTCGATAGATATTTATGACTAAAAAGATGATAATGTAGAGGAATCCGAATACTGAAGGCTATGGTGAGGTTGAAACATATACTTTTGGAATTAACCAAATGAGTGAGTTGGCAAGTTTCAAGGCCACTGTCAGCAAGTCCAGTTTTGAATTTGACATTTCTGAGGTGGAACACCTTTAGGTTTCCAGAACACATCACAAAAAATGAGTCTGAGTAAAATTTTTATTGCCTAGACAGAGGTATCCCTTCTCTCCCCATACTGCTGATACCCACCAAACTTCAAATAATACTCTGAAAGTATTCTTTTAGGTCCCCTTTTGCAGAGAATTGGATATAACAATTTCCAAAAGTGAATAGGCAGAAAAAAAAATGTTTTCAAGTATCAAAAGCACCACAAATAGAGAACTAACATAATATTTAAGTGGGGAAATTATTTTTTAAGAGAAAGGGAGCACTTGAGACTATAAAAATGCTAAAATTATTTGAATTTGTCCATTAATGTTAATAGGCAATTTGAATCTGAAAAAAACTTCCTCTTCTTACCTAATAACTTTTACAAAGTTACCACCTCAGAACATAAGTTTGCATAATGGTTCTTCCAGTGTTCTTGAAGCAAAATGTCAATTGGCAAGTAACATTTAACATTTTAAAATGCCTTGAAACTTGGGATTTGTTAAGTATTTCTCTATTTTTCTATGCTGTTACTATTTTCTTCTTTGAACAGTTTATTTTCCTGAGGGCTAGCTAATTAATGGTCAGGCACTGAGTACATGTTTAGCATTAGAGTGACATTAAGTCTATAAATTCTGATAATAATTCCCTAACATTTTTATGCCCATGCATAAACTCATAAACTCTGGTTGCAGTTAGAATGAATGTGCTCCAAGCCTTTTTTATATGCTGTGTCTCTCCACCAATTCTACTTTAAAATTGTACACATGACAGCATTTGACGCTTATTCATAAAGGCATAAAAAGCATTTTAAAATACAAAAATAAGTAGAAACTCGTGCCAAATTCTGCAAATGTTAAGTATGGCATAATTTTCAAAACAATATTAAATACAATAGTGGTCTAAAATCGATATAAATTCTTCCTAGGATTAGATGATATAAGAGAAAGAATTCTGATATGCACATTCCCAACTTTTAGTAAAACAAAGCTTACTAAAAAAAAAAAAAAAAAACAAAACAAAAAAAAAAACTGCAGCGAAAGCAGTTAAAAGTAAAGTATCTTGTGTTGAAGGTTTTTCATGTACAATGATATTTATTGTAGCATTAATACTAGTTTTGGACCAGATAAATGTCTAAAACTAGGAGCATTTGTAGAATTTAATCTTTAAGAACTTTTAATAATATATGTGATTTAGAAAAATGATAATTACATGAGAAAACATTCATAAGCATATTAAGTGATAATAAAAGCATTATTAAAACTATTTCTATACCACCAATATTTACCAAAGAGATTACACAATCACATAGAAACAAAGGCTGATGGCAAATACATTAGATAATCAAAGATGTTTATCTCTCTGTGAAGGGAATATATATGACTTTCATTCATTTCTAATATTTTCCTATATTTTACTAATTTCTATATGAACATGATTTGCTGATATAAAAAGAAAACTAGAGGGCATTATAAAGCAAATAAATTCTTTCAATTTTAGTTTCTAAATGTTATAACTGTGCGATGAGGTTTAAACAGAATGTAATAAAAATGTATTAGAATTACTTATAAAATAGTCCAAATACATTCTATTTTTTTCAATCAGATCGAATTTCCCTTATGACATAAAACCACTAATCATTCTCAAAAATAATATCAATGTTAGTTCTAAATTCATCCCCTTCTCCCAAAACTGGGTGAGAATGTCATTATTTGCTTTATACATATTATATTATACTAAACACAAAACATATCTATGACTTTCCTTAATGAGAACTAACTAACAGAGAAACTCCCAAGTTATCTTTAAGCACATTATTAAATTTTTTGTTAAAATAGTTTAAAATGGAATGTAGAATTTTCAAGATTGCTGGCAGGGAATTATTTGCAGGAGAGAATTATTTTTAAATTCTTTTTTATAGTCCTTTTAAATTAACATTTCTTATCCAAAATATAATTGTTTCAATCTGAGATTATTTAGATGCAAGCAACAAGAATCCCTCACAGCTTGAAAGAGCAATATTTATCCAGCGGATTCCAAGCCACTTTCTGAGAGTCTAGAGCAGAAATCAGAAGCCAGCTTGAGAAGGCAGGGGTAGAGAGGTGACATCTCATTTGCTTCCCAAAAGCCTTTGATCACAGGTTCTCTTTACTTCTTGATTCCTTCTCTGTTATAAGTCGATGGTATCTGTTTTTCTAAGTACTCGATAGCTCTAAAGGGCATAACATTTTTGTATACTTTACATTTTCATGTATACTGAGTCCCAATCTCAAATCCTTAGGCTAAAAAACTGTTACACAGCATGAGAAAGGTGGCCCAGGGACACACACCTGTGCGAACATAGTTCAACAAAACAGGTGGTGCTTGCAGATATATATATAGAATATTTTTATGATATTTGCTATGAAGTGATGACCAGTGGGCAAAAGCAGGTACGATAAATGTATGTATGTGTTGTATGTTATATATATATTATACAATTAATTATTGACAAAAACAAAACCAACTCTTATATAATACTCATATACCTTATATGCAAACAAAAGCACCAATATACACCATAAAACTTTATAATTGAAAAAAATAAAATTACTTTCTTAAGTTTTTACTCTATAATTGTACTTGCAAATATTTTAAAGTTAAAAATTAAGTTAAAGTATGGCTCTGGAGTTACACTGCCAGAGTTTGAATTATGACTCTACCATTAATTAGCTGCAGAAACTTTCAAGAAGCTACTAATCTCTCTGCCCCTCAATTTCCTCATCTGCTAAATAAGGGTAACAACAGTCATGGAATTATCCCAAGAACAAACAAGTTACTATATGAAATACTTACATGCTAGCTTCTGGCAATAGGAATTTATTACATTTTAATTTTTTAAATTTTGCTGTATACTTTGTTTTCAGATGACTGAGGTTCCAACTTTTTGTAGACATGGACTACTAAAATACCCATTGTTGGTGGCTATGAAGTTGATTTCCTGGAAGAGGTTTAATAAAATAAATTCTGCAATTATCTTCTGCCTCAATGCAGCTATTAATTATAAAGCAAATATATTTGTAGAACTTTGTTGCACGAATATAACTAAGACATTAAGTGCTTTATTGACTTATAATTTTTGACTATACAATACATAATAATTTTAGATAATTGGTCAAAAAAGCTAATATATTATTAAGTAGCAAAGATCACTGATAATTTCATTCTCTTCGAAGAGAATAACTTACATCTTTCCTTTGTGTTTTATCTATACATATTTATAATTTAGTTGAGATTATTTGTACATATAATTTTATCTGCTTTTCATTTAATGTCAAATAATGATTTAAAAAATATAATAATAATTGATATAATCACTTTATAATCATATTTTCATGGTTTGTAAACAACTCAATTTATGAGTGTTTAGTATCTAGATACTTTCTAGGCTTCCATGGCCACTTTGAGGTCATGAAATTAATGAAAATATTTATATACTTTAAATCAGGGGTCCCCAATCCCTGGGCCATGGACTGGTATCAGTTCGTGGCGTGTTAGGAACAGGGCCGCACATCAGGAGGTGAGCGGCCAGCTAGTGAGCAAAACTTCGTCTGTATTTGCAGCAGCTCCCCAGTGCTAGCATCACCGCCTC
Organism: Pteropus vampyrus; assembly: GCF_000151845.1. NCBI lineage: Eukaryota > Metazoa > Chordata > Mammalia > Chiroptera > Pteropodidae > Pteropus > Pteropus vampyrus. The sequence continues at coordinate 6,996,605 of NW_011888824.1, read as the reverse complement.
AGCTCTCCCTCAGATCATCAGGCATTAGACTCTCATAGGAGCACCAGTCCCTGGTGCTAAAAAGGTTAGAGACTGCTGCTTTCAAGTTACTTATTCAACACCTAATCAGGAGAGCCTAAAAGAGCACTTTATGCTACATGACTTAGCTTGTTCACATACTTAGAGGTTCATCAAGGACGTCTACACACAATATTCCATCATTCCTACGTGCTACCTGATATTCTATGCAATTATCACACATATTTTGTAATCAGAACACTGATTATCTCCAATAAATCTTGCACATGTATAATTTTACACATATTTAATAAATCACATGATATTCCTGTGTGAGGGGAGAATTGATTAGAAGAGTAAAAATCTTCATGTTAAAGTCTTCACTGGCATGCTTGTCTATTTGTATTAGTTTTCTGTTGTTGCTATAACAAATTAGCACAAACTTGATGGCTTAAAAAACAAAAAAATGAATTAATAGTTCTGAGGGACAAAAGTCTAAAATTGGTTCTAGGGGGCTAAAGTCAAAATGTCGGTAAAACTCGTTCATTCTGGACAGTTTGAAGAGAATCTATTTTCTTGCCTTTTTCAGCTTCTAGTGGCTGTCTGTGTTCCTTGACTCCTGGCCCTTCCTCTATCCCCAAAGTGCATCATTTTAATCTCTGTTTCTTCCATCACATGTCTTCTTCTCTGACTCTGACTCTATCTCATCCCTCTTATAAAAACTTTTGTCATTAGATTGATTTACCTGCATGTTCCAGGATTATCCCCCATCTCAAAATCCTTAATTTAATTACATCTGCGAAATCTCTCTGCCACAAGGGCAATGTTAACAAGTTCCAATGATTAAGAAGTAGACATATTTGGGGGCCTTTATTTAACCTACCATGTACATTTAGTGACTTTTGCACAAAGCTAAGCCTTGCAGTACATTTACATTCTCTTTCTGATATTATTATATTGATTCCTTTTTTGCTAATATCCATATTTTTACCTCAGCTATTCTTTTTGTTCTACCAAATGCAATTTTTTAATTAATACGCCACACCCAACAACTGTTAAAAAAAATAAATAAATAAAGACCCTAACATACTATATCTAACTACTTCTCTGCTTTGGAACACATAAAGTTATTTCCACAATTCTAATCAAATAATGCTGTAATGAATACCTTTGGGCAAAAAGCATCTTCATTTTAAATTATTCTCTTAAGAGAGATTCCCAGAAGTAGAATTATTAGGTCAAAGAATATAAATATTTTATTACTCTTAAGAGCTACTGCTAAATAATTTTTAAAATATGTTTTCTTAAATGATATTCCCATCAGTAGTCTGAATATCCTAAGATTTCTTTCCTGGAGCAGATCTTTACATCTGAATCTGGTAGGCAGGAAAAGGGGAGTGTCAAATGTTCTCTCTGAGTCTTTTGTTTATTAACCACCAGCTTAAAATCAATATCTCAAAAGGCAGTTTTAGGGTGGCAAAACTTTGGTCCACTTCAAAGCTCTAAGGGAGAGTCTCTTCCTTGCCTCTTTCAGCTTCTGGTAGAAGTCCATATTCCTTGGCCTGTGGTTTATCACTACAATCTCTGCCACCATTTCATATAACTTTCTCCTAAGTGTGTATCAACTCTCCCTCTGTCTCCCTTTTTTGATTCATGTGATGCATCTAGGCCTTACTCAGATAACCCATGATAATCTCATCTCAAAATCTTTAAATTAATTACATCTGCAAAAGCATATGTTACCATATAAGATCCAGAGACTAGGATCTGAAATCTGTGGGGATCACCTTCCAGCCCACTACAACAGTATCCCAAAAGATGTAAGGCTCCAATTACCCTTTGTGTCAAGGAAGAAAGAATCCAACAAAGATTCTCTAAGGGTCGTATGTTTTGGAGAGTAGGTCCGGTGTAAACACTATGCGTGCTACACTGAGAAAGAGCAACAGAACAACAGAAAGACACAGGGAGACGGTTTTGTTTTATCTTGAACTATTAGTAGCTCATGAAATTTGCTGTTTTCTAGCGTTAGAGTAGTGAGACCAATGGTTCTTATTTCTTTGATTAAATTCAATATTAAACTCTAGCTCTAGAAGTCATCTCTCTATATATTTCTACCCCTCAGAGACCTAGCCTTTCCCCCAAATAATCTGCAACCTCCAAGGCAAAAGACAGTAGCCCAAATTTAATAAATGGTCAAAAAGTCTGGAACTCTGGCAAGCTAAAGATAACGTCTTGACCTTTGTTTCAGCTCCTGAGCCCTAAAGTAAAATGACCCCCTGACTACTTTTCTGTGATGCCAGATGGAAGGATGCCAGAACAGACCTCAAAACTGTCCTCTAGACCTGAAATGATTTATTATTCATACCTTACCTCTGATCAATCAGCTCCCAGCATGACCTTGAACTCTCTAACCCATAATGTCTTGTGATTTTGCCCTATATAATCTGTAACCTACACACCACTGGGGAGTCCAGTCTCAAGCATTAGCTTCTCACTCCAGATTGGCTGATCCAATATTAAATTATTTTTCTTTCTATACTGCAAACTTCTGCTGGGCATTTCTTTGGGCCAGTGCTCACAGGCAGATGGACTCAAAAATATTGGGGTCTGGTAACAGTAGGACTAGAGGAGGAAATGATAGTACTAAAGAATATATTTCTCATGCAGATGTGAAATGTTTGTTTCAGAAAAGAGAATATTACAATGTGAAATAATGTCCTCAACAGCCAACTCTGGGAATTATAATCTGATGATAATACATTTAAAAAATACTGGAAAAATTAATCATTGTCGTAGTTATGGGTATTAATCATTCATTTTTCAATAAAAATAAATTTTATTATTTTTAAAATGCATTTTATGCTTAAAAAATTACAGGAAACTATTTTCACCTTTATATCATAAAATAAATTTTTTTATTAAGTTTATTGGGGTAACATTGGTTAATACAATTATATAATTTTCAGTTGTACAGTATAATTTAAAATCTGTATATTCTATTGTGTATTTACCACCCAAAGTCCCGTTTCCTTCGGCTACTATATATTTGATCCCCTTTACCCATTTCACCCCCCCATAAAATAGAATTTCTAAAACTAGTTTTCTGTTTCTACAATATCATAGTTTTTATTTTATTACTTTAAAAAGCATATTAAGTAAAATTTATCCTTAATGCATATATATGTAACATTCTCCATATATGTAACTCATAGAAATATAGTGGTTTTTATTATTTAAAAAAAAAAAAAAGCAAGTACCTCTGTATAAACAGTCTATCCTTTGGGTATCTCTGTAGCTCACAGTAGTTACAAACGAGCTTGTTAAGATCTCTCAGGACCATTTTCAAACACTTCAGTAGTTTTCTTCTACAAAAGCAGTGTCAAAAAAGGAAAAAATTATGACATTTTTAAGCACATAATAGCCCGTGTCTGAGATATTAAGACTGTGATATACTGACAAAGGCAGGGCAACTTGAGAAAGTGGGTATTCCTCTCCCATCTTTCACCCCTTCTTCCGGATGAATTGGAAATGTCTCTAAGAATGAGGTGGGAAAATTGCTGGAGTATATGTGATGAAATACTTGAGCAAAGGAAAAAAATTTTCAGAGTAGTATCACACTTAAAATGTTCTTGAGGATGCATTAGACTTGGGTCTTTATTTCTGCCAAATTCTCCAATGTTGTACATACTATTAATCCTAATAAAATAATAAACCAATCATAGGTTTCTTGATACAGCTTTGGTAATTAATATTCCTATTCGCCTTAGAGACATTTTTCTCCAACACTGGTAGCCATTTGTTGACGTTTTGTTTGAGAGATTTGCAATTATAGACAATTGGTATCTAAATGAAATGTGATAGCTAGAAGGAAAACTACTGTTTTAACATTTTCTTTCATATGCCACATCTTTTCATTACTTAATTTTCAGTGGCACATTTACTGGCATTTTTTATTATGATAAAAGTAACACAGTCCAGAAATCCATGGTCTTTTGACATACCATATATTTTGACATAAATCAAAAAATCTATTAAATTTTTAATTCACATCACATCATAGGTCTCTTGTTCATTGGTTTATTATTATTATTATTATTATTGGACATCTACAATATATGATTTCTTCAAAATATTTGAAAACTCTGACCTTTCTAAAACATATTTGATGGTTATTTGTTTCGTAGAAATTGAGAAAAGTTTATTTACTACAGTTTCCTGGAGATGAGAGGGAATGTGGACATTTGAAAAATCCTTCTGGTTGCAAGGTTGTCTCCAGGGAAAATTGATGGCAATGTGACTACAAATTCTAGCATTATGACTAGTAAGGAGGATTCCATATCAGGAGTGGAGCTTTTAGATGGTTATAAAACTGTCTAAATTGTTAGGAGGAGATCTGCCACAACAAATAGAGAAAGCAAAGTTGGAGTTAACTAGAGGAAGAAATTCACACACTTTGTAAGATAGTCTACCTGCGACCACTTCTTGCATATATTGACTGAAACTACAAAAATCACAATGTACTTGAGATAGAATTTCTGGCAAGTCAATAGAGGCAAATCTAGCCAGTCTATTTGAACTCAAGAATAGAGATACCTAAGAAGGTGAGAAAGTTAGATAAAATTGGGAGATTTAAGTAAGCCACAGTATAGCCCTGTGCAAGCACAAAATGCATTTGGCCTAGGGGTCAGCAAGGGCTGCATTCAGCAAGAAGTCATATGCCCTGGGTCAGAGCTGTGTCCATCTGGTACAAAAAAGGATCCATTGGTCCTCAGGCTTACATTTGGTGGCTCATCTAGGATTTTTGAACTAACTACTAAATTAGAAACTTAAATCACCACCCTTGCACTACATCAAGAGTTTACCTTCCCATTGGTTGAATGCATAATCCTTGGGATGTCACCTAGTAGTCAAGAAAGTCGTTGAAACTACTGAGAGTAGAATCATAGCCTTTGGCAGGAGATGAACTATTTTATGTTAAGTGGTCCAGAGAAATACGGAAGTTTATTATATGATTTACTAGACTGAGTAAATCAAGTGGAAAATTTTAGACAGAAAGTTGGATTTCAATCCATCCTTGATGACATAAACTTCCTTAAGAAATTGAAGTCTTTACTCTAAGGGAAAAATTAATTCATCTTGGCAGACATTTTAGACTGCTAAAGAACCCCATCTCAAATGTTGACTGGTACAGTCACCATGTAAAACAGCATGAAGTTTCTTCAAAAATTTAAAACTAGACCTATCATATGATCCAAAGGAAATGAAAACACAATCTCAAAGAGATATCTGTACCTCCATGATCACTGCAATATTATTTACGATAGCCAAGACGTGGAAACAACCTAAGTATCCATCAGTGGATGAATGAATAAAGAAAATATGGTACATACATAGAATATTATTAAGGCATAAAAAAAAAAAAAAAGAAAGAGAATCCTGCTTTTTGCAATAACATACAATGACTTTGAGGGCATTTAGCTAAGTGAAATAAGTCAGACAAAGACAAATACTGTATGTTCCCAGTTATATAGAATTTATAAAAGATTGAATTCATAGAACAAGAGACTAGAATGGTGGTTACCAGGGCCTGGGGTTTTGGGGAAATTGAGCAGATAGTAGTCAAAGGATACAAATTCCCAGATACAAGATAAGTAAGTTCTGAAGATCTAATGTACAGCATGTGTACCATAATTAACAATTTTGAATTATATACTTAAAAGTTTTAAGAGAGTAGATCTTAAATTTTATCACCACATGCAAAATAAAAGGTAACTATGTGAGAGGATGGAGATGCTAACTAACCTTATTGTGATAATCAGTTTGCAATATATATGTGTATCAAATCATTACATTGTATGCCCTAAATTTACATATGTTATATGTCAATAATATTTCAAAAAAGCTGGGCGGGGTAAAAAAAAAGTACTTAACAAAATATAAATGACAAGCAAGAAAAAATAAAAAGATTCCTATCTCACTTCACTTAATAAAACAGTAGTCCCTTGAAGCTGAATAGCTAAAGTATAACTGGCTGAGAACAATTTCTCAGAGGTAAAAACTCAGAAATCCTAGCAATGAATTTAGTGAAGAGACAGAAAAATTTAGAATTTGGAGTCATAATTGTAACAAACTCCTAAAATATTACAGGTGTAGGAGCCCTTAGAAATAGAAAAAATTATGACTGTCCACGGACAACTCTGTGAATATATTAAAAGCCAATGAATTGTACATATTGTATAGGAGGTGAATTATATCCCAATAAACGTGTTTTTAAAATGGAGAAACAATGACAATTAACAGACAGTTGTAGAATCTGGCAGGAGTATGTATAGTTGCAAAACTTAAACCATGAACAAGCAACCCTCAAATAAGATCCAATGTAGCAATGTTGAAAAATTAAGGCCTATCAGAAAAGATGTTGCTATAGAGAAATATATAGTAAAATATTACTGTAGAAACTCAGACTCATGAAAAATAATAATACTTATATAATACTTCTTATGTGCCAGACTCTGTTCTAAGTGCTTTATATGTAAGAAATTATTTAATCCTCACAGCAATGCTAGGAGGTAGGTACCATTATTATTTCCATTTGTTGATAAGAGAACTAAGGCACAGAAAGGTATGATATTTGCTCAAGAATATAAAACCAGTATGTAGAATAGCCAAGACTTGTGCTCCCGCAGCCTGGTTCTAGAATCTTACCTTAACCACTCTGCATATTATTTAAAGTAACACTAGGCACTGTATAAACAAAACTCAAAAGTTTAGTAGCTTGACAAAATAGAAATTTATTTCTCACTCATATAAAATTCAATATGGGTTTTCCTATTTCAAGGCACCTTTCCTTCAAACACTTGTTTATAGACCTATGCTTCTATCTTGTAGTTCTGAAATCTTCAACATATGAATTTCAAGGTAACTGTGTTCACCTGCATGAAGCGAGAGATTTTAAAGAACATGTAGGATGGCAAATGGCAGGTTTTTATGGACCAGTCCTGAAGTGACATCATTCCCATTCATATTTTATTGGTTGTAACTCAGTCACATAAGTATATTTCATTGCAATGGAGACTGGAAAGTGTGACCTAGTTGGGTGCCCAGGGGAACAGGTAATGGTCAGTCTGCAGTCTCTGTCATTATGCTGCTCTTCCACTTGGGACTAAAGATGAATCTTGGAATAGACCTCTTCTCTGAGGCGATCTATTTCTTTTGTTCCAAAATTAAGGTCATGTAATATGGCAAAAGCCATAGTTATAAGTTTTCTGGACTCAAAAGAAGCAGGACAGGCTCTGCATCACATTCACTTAGCAGAAGGCAGATAAGACATCCATCTAATTATGTTCCTTCCCAGTGTGAGACTCAGACACGGGGACTGAGGCTTTGAATCAAATGGTGACAGAAGTGTGGACTCAAGCTAAGAATGTAGCCTGCCAGTCAGATCATTAAAATCTACTGATGAGTTTGATATAACAAAAAGTGTACATTCTCCAGTGTCCTGGACTTCTCGGTAAGATTTATTGATAGAGGAACCCACTCTTTGACCAGCCAAGAGTGGAAATCCCCATAGGCTAGGCATGAATGCTCCCCAAACATAAGCAACCAGGAAGCATTTTCTCCCAGGATGCAACTCAGAGAAAATCTTTGCACAGCCACTAGGGAGGAGATGAGTCCTAGAAATGTCAAGTAAATGCCATGCTTTTTCTATGCCTCAGATAAAAATTGGTGCAACAAAACTTGCTAGGGAAATGGTGTTTTTATTTTTCACTCAGAGAGAGATGTTCAAAAATGTATTTCCCCCAAATTCTTGAATGTCTGGAAAAGGCACAGTACCTGAACATCGGAGAGGATGACAAAACAGGAGTATTGAAGTTTGGAAGACCACTGAGAATGAGAGATCCCAGAGTTACCAACCATTCTGGTTTGCCCCCAGAACCTGGGATTTTCAGTTTAAAACTACGGTAGTGCTGGGCAAATCAGAGTAAGTTAGTCATCTTAGATTGATTTCTAAGAAATTAAAAGTGGGTGTGATGGTACTGAGTATTTTACATTGTAACCATTATTATTAGGATTAGATTCCTGATGGAAGCAAAAGAAAAGTCAGAGTTTTTCATCTTAGATGGTGGAAAATGGATATAGGTGACTTGTGTAGGCATAGAAATTGAGTCAGAAGATTTGGTCATGGACATAGTTGTGAAACTGACAAACCTCAACCTCTGAAGGCCAGAAAAGTCTCCATAATACCTTCCCTGAAAGTTTTTCTTTTATAGATTCCTTCTGTTTCTATTTGTCGCCAAAAAAAATATATATATATTGCAAAATATTTAAGCAGTTTCATAGCAGTTATAACCCATCTTACTTTTAGCAATCATAACTTCCCAGTTTCTTATATTCCATTTATTTTCATAATAAGCTGTGAAAAATCAAGAAGTAAATTTATATATAATAAATGAAAGTGAAATGACTATAAGAAATGAGAAATGGAGTAAGATTTCAAATATTCCATATCCTGCCCCTTTATTTTAGGATAAATTTTTTTATTCATCTGAAACAAATTTAAAATGATTGGTAAACCTTTAGGATTACAAAAACAATTAGTCTACCTTTGGGAAAATACAACACCCGCCTTCCTAGTCATTAGTATATTTCCTTTTTGGACCCTCAAATTAATGAATTTTGATTTTACTAGGTTACTCAGTAAGGATTCATTGAGCATTTAAATGTGACTTTTGTAATGTGCACATCTTTTTAAATAAAATCATATCTAGATTTTTTAAGTATGTCATTTTACAATTCATTTATCCCCAACTTTTCAAAAAAAGTTTTATTTTGTTACAATTTAGAGATTTTCTTTCTTTAAATATACAGAGAACATGATTCTTTTTAATGCAAACAATAACTTACACCCTGTCTCAACTACATTGAAAGTATAAAACCTCACTGCTGTTTGAGGAGCAGAAAGAGAGCTGCTGGGACCAGTGGGGCAGAAGCAGAAGTGTGGTCACCTCTGACTTCAAAGAGTCTGCAGGCAGGCAGGTGGCTCCCAGAGGAGAAGGGAAGAATTCTTCCCAGTCTAAGACAGCCACGCAGGAACAGCCCCGGGAAAGCCCAAGACCTTGGGAGATGAAAATGGCCTTTCCACTCACACCATCCCCTGCCTGGCGCCATCCTCAGCACAGTCTCAAATGTGACTTAGGTTTCTGGCGTACATGGCTCAATCTGTCCTTTAACCTAAGCGCAAATGAGTGGCTTGAACCTGCTGTGCAACAGAAATGAAGGCAGCTCTCCACTGTCTGCGGAGTGAGTGCTATGACTGTCTCCAGCAAGTTGGGCCCCAGGAGACAAGTCAAAGACTTTGCTTTTTGATCCTCTTCTTGTGCCCCATAGCACACCATGTCCATCACACACAAGGATTGTAGAGCTAAGGATCCTGGTCCCAGCAACTCACTCAAGTCCCTGAAGCTCCCTCCTCTTGGAAAAGCAATGGCTGGCTGAGCAGAGACCTCAGTGGCTGGGAGCGGACATTTTCTCGGCCACTATCCACTACTTCTTTTTCTGGCAGACACCCCCAAAACCATGTGTTCCCACAGGAGGGGGCAAGAAGGGGAGCAAATGGAGATGACTTTAGATTACAAATGCTGCAGCTTGTTTTCAAGTTTCGGGGCTCACGCTGGAACACCTGTGGCCCAAGAGAAGATCCCCCTCTACTATCCCCCCATCCTCCACCCTCCAGGAGCCTAGGTAAAGGGACGAGTGAAGGGGTGCTCCCCTGGGCCCTCTAGCCAGCACGCTGTTCCTATGATGTCACCTACTGTCTACCTTGGCACAAATATACTTCCTACTAGAAGAATCTCACCCGGCAGCATGCTTCTTGTATTAAGCAGAGAAGAAAGACCAAGGTGGCGGCAGGGTACAGAGCACACAGAAATAATATCACACAGTTCTCTCAGCATTCCCCTTCACAATGTCAAGTCAATGGAAGACAAAAACTACTTGACAGAATGCTGTGGTACCTGATGCGCAACACAGCCAATAATTCAGGACAAATCCTTAAGCCACGCCTCCTAACTGTAGACCACCTCAAAATTCATTTTGATAACATCAGGATTTTACTGATATGTAATTCTCCTCTCAAAGTTTTCAACAGATTACTATGCAACAGAATGCCAACATGTCAAGGTTTTATCAGTATTTGAAACTATATTAAGTACTAGAAAATATGCATCATGCCTGTTGTTTTCAAAATCTAAATCTTTTCATTAGTTTTCACCTTGAGTAACGTGAATTCTATTTTATCAAGTATAATTATACAAAACTGTGACCTGAATGCCCCTGTGATTGCACGGTATAAAAAATTCTGGATTATTAATTACCAATAAGTTATTTTAAAGATTCATGTAAGACTTTATTTGAACAACAAATTTATTTGTAGAATCCTTTCTAGAGCAGTTAAGGTTTGATAGCTAAAAGTTTTCTATCTTTAGCCATTCTGGGAAAAGAGGCTTTCATATATCGTATGTTAATTAGTTTCTGGATATAATACTTAATTTGCAGGTCTACCAGCATAATTCACTCTGACCCAGGAAGAATCATACCCTATGTACATTCACTTTATAAATGCCTAGTAGAGAAATCAAACCATATCTGATTAACAATTAATCCGCCTTTCAAGCCATATAAAGCTGCTAAATTTAAGAATCACAGAATGTAAGAACCATCAAAGGAAACAAAGACTTACATTCAAGAACATTTTTTACAAAAAAAATTAATGCAGTATTTAGAAGTGGGGAAAAAAATCATAGACCTGCCAAAACATATCAGATGCCTAAGAGCAATAAATTAATTTTCATGTTAAAAATAGTTTGTGATAACCATGCTAAACAAATCTTCACAGCAAAAAGTTTTCTAAAAGAAAGGATTTATTGAGCCAAATCCTAGCCAGATAAGAACCAGGTCCTGGGACATGAAGTCTAAACCACCAACAGCAGGGCTAGATGAGCCAGACAATATGTCAGCTGTCCTGGAGTTGACAGGCTTTTTTATTCTTTATGTCTTGGGGGAAAAAAGGTTTAAGTTATTTTGAAAGAATTTACTTTGTCTTCAGGTGAGGGAGGTGGGAAAAGGTGAATGGGGGTCAGTTCTAGGATTAGTGCACAGTCTATTCTGAAGAAATATTGACTGCTTTTGATTGGTGGTGGGCAATAGTCCTGAAAGTTGATGCATATGCAGGATGTGGTCGCATCTGGTGATCCTAAAGAAGTTGATTCAAAGTTCCAGCATATATTCAGGAACCATCTGTGGTTAGTTGGCCCACAGTTATTAACTAGTAAAATACTCGTCTCTTTTTCTGACTCTCCAGCCCACTGTAATTTAATTTAAGATAGCTCAGAAATTTTCTATTGCCACCCAAAACATCCAGGTACTATGAGACACAATTTAGGAGAAAAAAATGTATATATATATATATATATCCATTATGCAAAATGCATACTGAAAATACATCTCTAATTATATCTGAAAGATAAATAATAACAACTTGAGATGCCCAGAAGTTCAGGAGTCAAATCTTCTGTTCATGATGTGGTTGGAGCGTTTCCCCACGTTATAATCATATTCCTACAATTCTGTTGTTTTCGTAAAGGTCAATAACAAATTGAAATGAGCTGCATTACCAGAGGATCTTCAGAAACTTTACTTAGCACCACTAGATTAAAGTCTTTTGAAAATGAATGGAGAGTTACTAGGCTTACTGTTTACTGATAAGAAAAGAGGATTGCCATTTCATTTTCTCTATTTGCATTTTTCTTAACGTGTTCTTGAAATACTCACAGCTGAGAATGTGTTGCTTTCAAATTCAAATAACAGATGAACCATATTTTCCTCATCCAATATTTATTTTATTCCTTTATTGACTCCTCTTTCTAAACAGCAGGTCACATTAGTATCTTTTTCTCTTACACAAAAGAAAGGTGTTCAAGTGTCAGAAATTTACTGCCATAACCCCAGTGATCAGAAAACAGAGCCCTGGTAACTCATAGAGGTTTTACACCTGCTCTAATTTAATCACCTACTGTGACTGTTGCTCAACACCAAAATAACTCAAGTAGTCTTCATCTACCAAAAAAAAAAAAAAGGAAGAAACTTTTAAAAAGGAAGCTTACTAAGAGAATTTCAACTGCTCTGACAGATCTCTAAGAAAAAAATAACTTAAAAGCTATTTTTCAAGTGATTAACATTGATTAATTCACAACTAAAAAGATCATTTGCATAATTTTAGAATATATAATTAACTCTGTGATTTGTCTGAACACTTCAGACATAAAGAGTTTAGTTTTTCGAGGTTTTCTCCCTCTGAATCAATTTACTATTTATACCCATACTTAATGTAGCTGAATCGAGATGATGGTAGTCGGAATAACGTTGAGTAGAGGGAGCCCAGAGAGTGTGGAGGTTAGATCATGGGTTTTGGGGTCACAGACCTGAGTCCCAGTGTTGACTATACCACCTACTATTTGGCTTATAATTACATTGATAATCAGTTCCTGGTATAATTATGGTCATGATAATGACTTTCACTGCTTTTATCATTGCCACTATATAGATTTCAAGGTCAAGATAAATTCATAGAACACTTAGTATTTTACTCAGTCTCACAAATGCTAGACTGTAGAAGCAGTGAGGGGTGAGATGCATAAGGCAACTAGAGAGACTATTTCTCCAAGATGTCTTCTTACTTTTTAAAAGAATGTGTCTACTGATAGCAGTGATAAAAACTCATGTTTTGTACTTCATATTTGACAAAGGCTTTTATATACATATCTCTAAGTTAGTATATAGCAAAGCAAGCCATACAGATAATGCTGGATAAACAAAGAATCGATAGAAGATGTTGCTGGTAAACAAGAAGCAAAGAAGAGATGGAGTAGCTGGAAAATTGCCACTTCAGCACAAATAAACTTTGTGAATATTATAATAAGTAGCAACAGTAAGTGGATGCTTACAATAATATCTAATGTTAATTGAGTGCCCAGTTGAGGCAGATCCAGGTTTAGTGAAGTTGAAAATTGACACAATTTGTGAGGCTATGTGCAAGAAAATGTACACAAAAGTATAAGTATAAGTTTAGGTACAGAGTTTTAAAAGGTGTCTATGCAATTGAACAGCCTTGAAACTCTATTAGCTTCTTGGTAAATCCATTTTTGATGCTTCCTGTGGGCTCAGCTCTGTCTTAAGCCAACAAAGGTGCTAGAGCAAGTAACATGAACTCACATAGCCTCAGTCTACATCCTGGCTCTGCTCTATGAGGTATATCAATACAGGCAAGATTCTTTCTTTCTTTTCTTTTCCTCTTTAAGCCTAATTTCCTTATATCACAGTGATGTCCAGGTAACTGTGCTGTCGTGGGGCTGAAAATAGCATATACATATCTGGTAAGTGCTAAGTAAATTTTGTCATTGTGACTATTATTATTAATAGTTTTTATTATTTTACTTATAGGCAGAGGAAATTATGAAATTTGACTACCATCCATATAGAGAATAAGTAAAAGCAGATGCCATTCTAAATTTGTCTAACTGTAAAGTCCATGCCCCTAATTATGCCACAATACTTTACTCTCTTCAGAATTCAGAGTGAAAGTGGCTCTTCTAAAAATATCTAAAATTTTGAAGAGGAATAAAAATGTACGGGTATTTAGCACTCTTCTGTTGTTAATGCGTAAATAGTTTTGAAGAACTAAACCCTAGAGAAGATATTACTAATTTGCATTAGTTCATGAACCAAGGCCAATTCCAAATACCAAGAAAATATGTGCATAGACATGCTTAATGAAAACTCAGATACTGCAGTGCTACTGAGGAGATTTTCTTGAATCTCTAGGTATTCATTATTTCACTGAGGTCTAAAGTACTTCTTTTTCAATATTTTACAATAAAGAATCACTTCAGTCCTAAAAAAGTTTTCTTAGAAAACTAGCATAAATATATTTTTAAATGGAAAAAATAGCAAAATTCTAAGCTCTCTCCAGCTTAGGAATGATGCAAAGAAAGTGTGAGAATGTATACAGCTGTTTATAAAGAAAAATGCCTTACCCAGGCCAAATCCAGTATAGAATTTTGCATTCTCAAGCTTAAGTATTGTCAAATGGGCCAAAAATAAGTACAGTCTGTACTTGTAAAATTTATGAGAACTATTAGAAGAGAAAGAATGACATTCATAAAATATGGAGGGTTGCACGAAGCTTGTGATACTTGTAACAAAGAGCCTGAAGCTTATCTTGAAATCTATAGGCTCAGAATCACACGTTTTATGTGACTTGTTTCTCTCTACAAGCTAACCTTATTTCTGGGATGAAATCATAATTTTGGATACATGGACTGCTCACACAAAATTACAGAAATAGTGATCAATAAAAGAACCGCTCATAAATCTAAAGAAAATCCAGCATGATGCCTATTTCCACCTGACCTGGGGAAGTCACCCAGAAAGGCAGACAACAGATTGGACTGTCTGGGTTCAAATCTGAGCCCACATACCTCAGTACCCTTTCCTCCCTTACTAGTTACATGAATTAATGAAGTTATTTGATGTCTCTCTGTACCTTGGTTTTCTAAAATGGGGTTCATAATAAATCAACCTCATTGGGTTGTTCTGAGGTTTAAATCAGTTAATTTCATGCAAATTCTTAGGACAGTATTCTGGCATGTGGGGTGAGCACTCAATACCTATAAGATAAAGTGTCTATCTTGCTACTTTAAATGTGTTTGTTCCTTCCATTCACTGCCCTAAAATAAACAAATGAAAAGAAGTTACATGATCAATACTCCAGGTTGATTCTCCACGTATCTTCTTTCTGCAGCTCCTTACTAATTTTACTTCTTGGTTTTCAGGGTCTGTATCCCACTTCCATCTTCTTTGACAGCACATTTAGTTCTAGGTCTTAGTTTCCAACAACTCTAGTGGTACACTTTTATCTAGTCTTGTTTTTTCCAAAGTTCCTTATGAAATTCTGATAGCACAAACCTCAAGGCAATGTCCAAGATGTTCTAACTCTTAACAAGTCTCTATCAATTGTACATTATCTCCAACCAGAAGAACTTCAGTATCTTTTCTATTAAAAAAAATCAATCCAAGGACTATCGAGGCCTCTTATTGCAAAAACTAAACTTAAGGGTATCTGAGGAAAAGAAAAAATGTTCCTTCTCCAAACACAGATCATATTAGAGGAGAGGAAAATCTCCTTAGATATACAGTACAAAATATTTTGAGCTCTGCAATTATGAATAATGACCCCTCTAAAGCATATTACCTTTTAACAAAGAGAACATGGAACACTAATCTAAAATACATAAAAGATTAGTACAAAAAATATTCCCAAAGAAAAAATAAACTTGAAGAATTTACGTTCTTGGTTTCAAGATTTAATATAAAGCTACCATAATCAAGACAATTTTCTACTGGTAAAGATAGATGTGAACAGAATAGAGAGTACAGAACAGAATAGAGAGTACAGAAATGGACATGCACATATGTGATCAGTTCCATTATAGCAAACATTTCAAGGCAATTCAGTGGGGGGGGCGGTGAGGAAGGAATGTCTTTCTAACAAATGGTGTTTGAGCAACTGGATGTCTGTATAGAAAAAGTAAAAGAACTTTAGTTCGACATCAAATAATACTTAGAATTTAAAAAATTTCTTGGAGAAAAGCATTGTGACCTTGGAATAGGGCAAGATTTCTTAGAACAAAAAAGGCTTGAGCCATGAAATAAAAAAATTATGTATTAAATTTTATCAAAATTAAAAACTTGGGCTCTTCAAAAGATGCTATTAAGAAATAACAACAATGAATACTGCCAAAAATGTTTATGACATATATATTTCACAAATTAATTATGTGCAAAATATATTTAAAAAAACTCTTACAACTCAATAATTTAAAAAAATTTAAAAGTAGGAAAAAGATTCAAAAATAGAATTTAAAGCAGAAGATACACAATAAGCATATAAAAAATCTTCATGATAATTAGTCCCAGAAATTCAAATTAAAACCACAATGAAATACCACTACACTAACATTAGGAAGGCCAAAAGTAGAAGAACTGATCATATCAAGCACTGGCAAAAATATGAAGCAACTGAAACTCTCATGCACTTCTGGTAAGAATGTCAAATGGCATAGGCACTTGGAAAATAGTTTGGCAGTTTATTGAAAAGTTAAAAAATAAACATACTCTATAAATATAGGTTCATATAAAGACTGGTGCATCAAAGTTCATAGCAACTCTATTTGAAATAATCTAAAACTGGAAATGACTCAAACGTCCATCAGTAGGTAAATGGATTAATGAATTGTAGTATATCCATTCGATGCAATACTACTTAGGAAAAAAAAAAGCTTAGTAAATGCAAACAATTTAGATGAATCTCAATATCATGCTGAATAAAAGAAGCTAGAACAAAAAGAGTATATATTGCGTGATTACATTTACATAAAACATTAGAAAATGTAAAATGTCTATAGTAATAGAAATCAGATTAGGGATTGGAAGTAGATAATAGTTTGATGAGGTGACAAAAAATGTTCATTTATTGATTGTGGTAATGAATTCATGGATGCATATACTTGTCAAAACTAATCAAATTATACACTTAAAATATGTGCGGTAAATTACATGACAATTCTACCATATAATTCATATTATATGACAATGTTTGGACAATTCTATACTCTCTACCTGAAAACCTGTGACAAATTTTAAAAATGTCTTTAGGGAAAGTTGGCCCGTGTTTTATTACCTTTTCCTGAAAATGAATTAGAAATTAAGACTAAAACCACTAGCATTTGTAGCTCATGTATCTGCAGTAGAAAGTCTGACAGAGGTTTTCCCCTTTCTTCTCCAACGCAATAAACAAACAAACAAACAAACAAATAAAAGGTCTTTTAAAGAAGTTGGTTAGGAGCAGAACTGAGACAATGATGTGATTTAAGGTAGCTTTTTTTCTACAGAGAAGGCTGGGACAAATTTGTTGTGGGAAGACCTAAAAAGAAATGAGCAGGACTCCAAAAGTGATTTGGGTAAAGAGGATAAGAATAAATGTAGTATTTTGGTAGTTTGGCCCCAACCCTAAAAATCATCCTAAATTCAGTTTATGGCCCGAAAATTGCTAGAGCTCAAAAGTCAGGTGAAGAAATCCATGAGGAGTCAATGTTCAAGTGCCCAGAAGCTCTGTGCACCCAGATTACCCACCTGATCTCTGAAACATAGGAACATCTATCTGGTCATACCAGGCTGCCCATCTCATGGGCGGAACCATCGACACTGTCTAAGCACCAAAACCTTATTCCCCTGTAGTGAGAGTAGATCACCTCCTGATTGGTTCTCTGGATCTGAGATGTCAAATTAGTGATCTTGTTCCAGACATTACTTTCCAGTCACATCCCAGACTGTTCAGAAATGCTTTAGGAATCAGTGGACACATATCACGGCACTGGCAGAGAAAGGCTAAAAGCCTACATATTGGACCAAATTGGGATAAGCTAAAGCATTCTAAACTTAGAACAGAGGAGTCATATATAGTATGAATAATTAAAACAAATTATAAGAAACTACATATACAGTTTTTCAATTTATAGTTTTACTTTGGCTATCTCTAATTGCTTTTCTTTTTTTTTTTTTTTTAACTTTATAAAGTACTGATTAAGGTAGATAGCTAGATCAGATGGACTTATCCAGCCAGCCTGCTGAAGTCTAAGTGGTCAGTCCAGATAAGCGGCACACCGTGTAGATTCCTGTCTAAAGTGGACTTACTCTTGTCTAGTTCTGGTTTCGCTTCATTTCACCACTGAACAATTATTCTGTCTCCTTAGCTACAGAGCACTCATTCTTTTGGGTTAAAGTTATTGCCTCAATCTTTGGAGGATTCCATTTTCAGAAGGATTAAAGTAGGTTTATCAGTTTACTATTACTGCAGGGTTCTTTTGCAGTGAAAACACATATACACACATATATACACAGAACAAAAGCCATCCAATCAAAGAAAACTCCATAGAACAAAATGGTGGTATGAAATATAAGAAAAAAAAATCAGTCATGTGAAAAGAAAACATATACATCAGAGTGAAGAGTGAATGAAAAGATAAAAACAAAAATAGAACCCCTGATTAATGAATCTTGAAGAAAAGTAGAACACGTACTGCTTTTATCGTTTTTCCTCTTCAGAACAACAATTTTATACTTTTATGTCATTTTACGCTACTATGGTTTTGTTTTGAAAGAATCATTCAAGTTTCTTATTACAAAGGTTAACATAATGGGAAAACAAAACAAGGAAACAAACCTATTCTCATTGATGTTTTTATATCAAAGTTCTATTGGCTTCAAAGAATTACTGAGGTATTATTTTACATCAGTTAAATGCAGTATCATTTTACTATGATATTTGGAACTAGGCAAAAGTTCTTTTGGCTCTTATAATTCACTAATAATATAGGATATTGTTTTAAAAAATGCATGAGGATTTGGATATGTATAAAAGTGGTCATTTTAACTCTGAAGTTCATTGTCTGTATGACCCTGGGAAAATCCATTATTTTTTGAATCCCATTCATAACACTAGGATAATAATACTTATGAGATTTGTTGTAAAATTTCAAGATGATAACATACAAAAAACATACTAGAGTCTCCTCCCACACTTAGAATTCAGACTTATGTTTCTAAAATACTGAACCTTGTTCATGCTAGACAATTAAAATAAATTCATTTTTAGAGACATTAGAAAGTGAGCATATATGGTTATCTATATTATCCATCATCAGAGGTCATTGAGCATTTGGGTTATTTTCTCTTGCCTCAAAGACTAAGAGGCTATGTTGCTTCTATCTTTATCATTAGAGAGGATGCTAGAAATAGCAGACATTCTTCCACTATTTCTAAAACGGCACTAAGATGAGAAAAAATAACAGTACATGCTGGCAAAGTGCACAGCCTTTGGAGCTGGTTGCCTGAGACTGAATACCAGCTCTGTCATGTGTTAATTCTGAGAACTTGGGCAAGTTTCTCCACCTCAGTGCCTCAGTTTCTTATCTTTAAAATAAGTCATAAAACTGTTTGGGGTTAAATTAGTTAATATATATAAATCATGAAGAAACATACCAGGCACAAAGCAAGCACTCAAAATATAATTGTCATTATTATTTCTCTTGTACTTCTCTGAGCCTCCTGTCAACAGTTAGCTTTCATTTGGAAAAGGAATGTAATATCCTATTTCCATTCTTGGTGTAAGAAATGTTGACGTAGGCAGGAGATGCTAAGTGTGCAACTGTTCTGTCCTCAGGCTTCATAATTCACTCATTGTGGAAGAGGAGAGGCAAAATAGGCTTTCAAAAAGAAAATATATTGGTGAACACAAATGGTTTTCTTTGCCTTGGTAGCATAAAAAATACTTTTTATTTGCTTGTTTGTTGTTGTTGTTGGTTTGGGTTTTTTTAAGTTTTGAATTCTGTATTATGATGTTCAAGAATAAAGTTAAGAAAAAAGGCCATGGAACCAGTTAGAGAAGAATTGAAAAGTGGGGAGAAGGAAAAGAAACACTACTCTGTATTTATAACAAAGAAATATTTTTGAAAGGAAAGTAAGGAAAGAATGAGGTGAATAGTCATGATTCTTTTCTCATATATGCTGTTTTCTACCCATCAGTATGTGCTGTCAGAATTTCCTCCAAATATATTCCAAATATGCAGCTTCTCACCATCTTTGTTAATGTTTCTCTGGTCCAAACCTTCACTATTTCTCCCTGGGTTTCAGTAGCATCACTTAACTGATCTTCCTGCCTATTCTTACCTCAGTATATATCTACTACACGGCAGCCTAAGTGATATTTCTAAAGTATATATCATATCATTTCACTACCTTTAAAACTGCAATGGCTACCAGCTACTATTAAATAAAAATCTGAACTCTGTGTCATGTCCTACAAGGTCTTCTGTGATCTTCCCATTGCCATTTTACTGGTCTCATGTCCTTCCACCCTCTTCCTTGTCCATCTTTTTCTAGCCACTGGCCTTTTCCCTTGCCTTTGGAACACATCATGCTGTTTCTTGGATCATTTGCTCCTCTTTCCATTTAGAACTCTCTCCCCTAAATCTTCACACAGCTGTCATTTTTTCATTTTTCAGATCTTAGTTGAAATGTGCTTTGTTGGAGAGTCCTTTCCTGACCATCGTAAATAGAGTCATTCCCTACTATTATTTATCTTCTTTATAACACTTTTTAGTACCTGAAATCATCTTATTTATTTTCAGGTTCATTTTCTGTTCCCTTCAATTAGTCAAGCAGGATTAGTCAAGAGGATTGCTCTTGGCTAAAGGACTCAGTGTCTTTTATTTCTGTGTCCCCAATACCTAGAAACAATACATATTTTTAGCCTTACTGACCCATTCCCAGGTTCCAGGACCCGAGGACTAAAGGTAGCTCACAACTGGTGCTATTATATCATTGAGGCCCAGGCTCTTTCCAGCCATTACCACTTCCTCTATCCTTTCATAATTAACCAAATGATTACTTTAAAAATATATGCTGCATCATTTATAATAAGATAAATAAAAATATTATGTATTTTCTTGTTATACAAAAGTCTATAACATAAACCAAATGGATCTCAATAATTTCACATCCCTGACCTAACTAGTTATCTCTATTCTTAATTAAAAGCTTATATCAGAAGCATGAGATGTCCCACAGAAAAATGTATAAGTTAAACTGATTTTCAGAGATTACAAAAGAGAATGTTTACACAGTAATTTTTTCTAAAATATTTTTATTACCTATTTATTAATAGAAACCATATCTGCTATATCTACCTAGGCAAAACTAAGCAGAATATGGAAATACTTGTCAAGTTAATATAGATAGATGATAGATAGGTAATCTTCTTAAAATCTCGTAAAATCACCAGTGATTATATATATATGTGTATATATATATATATACACATATATATATACACATATATATATATGGCAATTTTAAAAGCAAGATACCTATATATTGAAATTACTCATAGTGATTACATTCATTTCCACTTAAAATTACATCATATGCCGATACACAACTAGTGAGTATATTACTCGGCCACTCCTCTAAAGAAAATCCTATTCAAAGACAAAATGGTATCAGTCCTGTTTTATAAAAATATTTGCAATTACTTGACTCATCAAAGCAGTCTTTCCAACCCATTAAGGCACGCTACTTATTTGTATCCCTTTTTCAGAATTTATGAATCTGAATCTCTGACAAATAAACATATTAATTGTATGAATTACTAATATACTTCAGAGTCTCATTACTACAAAACCACTTTGCTGTACAGCCAGGAAATCCCAGACTGCTTTGAAGTTAAAAAATGTGGTTAATTATTTCCAGTGAAAGTAAGACAAGTTTGGATGTCATCTAAGTGTTAAAAGTAAAACTTAAGAATCTACTGTATAAAAATAATTTAGATTGTGTAGGAAAATACAGTTAGAAAAAAAAGAAAACGGATAACAGAGGACTGATGGGAGGAAATTGATTCGGAGGAAAGCAGCTGCATCTTCCATCTGCGCTCACAAGAGAAAACGCTAAACATTAAATCGCAGCAGATTTTTTTTTACCTCTCAATTGTGAACCCAAGAAAAGCAAATCCTGCTTCTGTAGTTGGTTTATAAGAATCATTCTTCCTGATTTTAATGAGAATACTTTAGAAAGAAAGATCAGACATTTCATACAAGTTAGCACGCTGAAGCAAGGATCCCAAGGGGCCGAGGCATCTTCTGCAAGTACACGCTGATGTCCGCACTGGAGAGCAGAGAGGCCTTCAATAGTAATGATGATTCCAGAATGTTAGACACAATTATTAGAATGAAACAATATAACATGGATATTCTAATACCTATATGAAGAAAAAATATAAGTAAAATGGTATATAATCTGCTTTGAGAGATAAATATAGTATTTGCTAAGCAAATATTATCTAAGGGGTTGTGAATTGAATTAAGAATTTATTTCAATTAAAAGTAAATAAATAGTGATTAGGTAGCCTGGATTACTTAGATCTTTTTTCTTGGCCCAGAAATTGTATGATATCTTGGGTGGTGAAATAGTACATGAAACAATGTTTTCTAGCACCAAACAGGACAGAATATTATGCTCTTGATCAAAGTGAAGTGGAAGGAAAGTTGTTTAAAAATGTGATGGTAC
The DNA here is from genome assembly GCF_000151845.1 of Pteropus vampyrus. Taxonomy (NCBI): domain Eukaryota; kingdom Metazoa; phylum Chordata; class Mammalia; order Chiroptera; family Pteropodidae; genus Pteropus; species Pteropus vampyrus. Next base: position 6,974,372 of record NW_011888824.1, on the reverse strand, counting down.
GAGTATGATAGGAATGAAACAACAAAGTGATGTAATACTGAAGAATCTCTCTTAACTAACCAAAATTGCCTTAAGTCAGAAAGAAATTCTGGTAGAAAATGAGGTAGCTTGTTATAGATATTTTTAGTTTTATATGTCAGTGAAGATTTCAAATTGTCTAGAAAGAGTTGGAAATTTGGAAATGAACATGCATAGAAAAAACTGAGAAAGTAAATGTTTTTAATAACTTTGTATATAATGCATAATACAGCTACCGTATATGGGCATAATGTAGATTGAAAGCTAACTTCACATACCTCTTTTAATCATCAAAAGCATCCTGTAATTTAAGTATTAGCCCCATGTCACAGACAAAACTGAGACAGTAAAACAAAAAATTCTTCCCTAAATCACACAAGTAACAGAACCTAGGGTTAAAATCAGATCTTCTCATGCCAATTTTCTGCTCCTTTATTTATGCTACATCTGATCATGGACAATAGATGAATGAAGAAAAGAAGGTCAAGGAAAAAATATGGATAAATTCATGATTCAGAATTAAGTTAGCATAAAATTTCAGTCAGCATAATTTTGAAAATGTATCCAGCAAAGTCCAGCAACCTGGGAATAAAATCTGAAAAACAGATGGTGGAGTGATTCACTCTTTAAGATTGGCAAGTTGACACAGTACAAGGTTAAATATACAAAGATTTTTTAAGGTGCATCACCGGAAAGTTGAACTGTGTTTCAGAGAGGAAAGTGAAGACACAATGGGAGTGATAGAGTAAGAATTTGAAAAAGACTTGACTGCCTCCTCCTCATTATCAAAGTTCAAAATATCAGATTTTCATTTTCTCGGCCTCCATTGATTCTAGAGCACAGGTGCACTGGAGATTTCTGAAACTGGTTCTGCAGGATTTAGAGCAATTCTGCAAGCTTCCTAAATCCTCTCAATAGATTTTACTTCAGCTTAAATTAATGAGGTTTGCGGTTTTGTTTCTTTTTTCTTATTGACTAATACAACATTTAATTAATTTTGGCTTCATTTTTTTCTTCCCTCCCTTTTATCTCAATCCCTTAACATTACAGAAAGTATTTAAAACCAACGAGAGTGTGATCAACATCAAAGAAATTGGGAGAAACTCTTAGAAGATAGAAAATTGATGGCATTGGATTGACAGGAGTAAAAGAACCCTTAAACTTAAAACTTGCTCAGGAGGAAATCGTTAGAAAGATTCATAGGAAGAACAGATCCAAAGATGTTGATAGTAAAGTATGGAAATGAAAAGATAACTGCTTTCTGAGTACAATCATCTGAGTAATTAAGGAACTGCATTACTCATAGCAAAACTGGTAGGTCAAGCAGGATTTTTCTCTCCTTCCTCATATAGAGAACACTAGTTACTAAGAGTTGCATTCATCCCCAGGCTAATCAGACCAACACTCTAAAGAATGTGAACTCCTTATTTAGAGAGAGCATCTTAGGCAATGTAAGGGGGCTAGGAGAGGAGCAGAAGAGTGCTGTACAGAATTTTGGATCCCCTGAATTTAATGTATTTGAGAAGAAAATACATTAAAAAATAAAGCTGAAGACAAAGGAGGGAGTCAGCGTTCCCACTTTTTCCAATCAGTCCCCTGAAAGTGAAGCTGTACTGTCATCATCCCCATTCAAGCAGGTATTGCCCATAGTCAGTTCTTCACCTCGCCCATAACATCAATCTGGTTACTTTCGCTAATCCACTTAACCAAAGCACAAGTCTAAAGAAAGTAAAATTATGTCTATACTTTACATCTCTCCAATGAGTGACCCTTTATAAAAGAATTTCTGGCATTAGAAAATTGGCTATTTAATGTTCAGAGGGATCTTCCCAAATCCTCTGAAATTGCCCAAGGTCAGTGTATTCTAGATTTACCTTATCCAAACACCACCATTATCTAATAATCCCTTATCTAGTAATCACCCATGGAATTTGTAGAAAGATACACACACACACACACACACATACACACACACACACACACACACACACACACACTTCTGGAGCCCACTTCAGACCTACTGAATTAAAATATTCATTTTTTTCCTCATTGAGGGGTTCAGAAATCTAAATTTTAAATAAGTGAGCCAGGTAATCTTGTGATCTTACGAATTTGGGAAATATTACAAAATATGGTGCTATGTACAACAACAAGCACTATTCACCTGCCTCCTATGTCTTTACACTCACAGCATTTTTGCTTTATTAGAGACCACTCTTCAATAATTCATGTTTACTCTTTATTATTGATATTAAGTGTTGAAAAAGAAAGAGTGATAACTTCTAATGGGATTTATCAATTTTTTGTTGACCAGTATTATTGTTCTCAAACTTCAGGAGGCATAAGATCATCTCAAAAATTATTAAAGTAGAGACGCCCAGGCCCCAGAGTGTCTCTGATTCAGTCTATTAGAAATGAGCAGGAATCTGCATATGTAACAAACATCCTTAGGTGATGTTAGCACTTTCAGGAAAATTACGACTACTCTCCTTACATTCTATCTGCGTCTCTCGGCCTACTTACTCCACCACTTATTTATCTCTTTCTCTTATTTCTCTTCTGTTTCTACTGCCTTACTTAACTCTCATCCAGTGAGAGTAAATATGATGTAATTCATAAGTGTCATATCTGTTTGGTTGTAGATTGTCAGTACTATTTGCAAATACTATGTGGTTTTACCACCAGCAAAATAAAAAGCAGTACAGGGATATCCTCCAGGAGTTACCTTATTTGAAACAAGATGATAAATGAAAACAAACTGGCTAAAAATAAGTAGATCAAAGGTTCTCATTCCTGGCTGCACATTAAAATCACTTGAGAAGCCTTTATATCCACCCCCAGAGTTTCGGATTTATTTTGTTGCATATGACACCAGAAATTAGTATGTTCTTATAAGTTCTCAGGTAATTCCAAAGTGTGGGAGGAGTTGAGAACCCCCAAATTAGATTCAGTGGAGACCTATGCACTGAGAACTGGGAAAAATATATCTCCGAGGCCTAAAATCAGTGGAGGGAGAAACAGATTTCA
>NW_011888824.1:6961106-6971102 GCF_000151845.1 Pteropus vampyrus | reverse complement strand
AAAGAAAGAAAGAAAGAAAATCATATATAATTGATGGAGGGGAAAATAGAGAGAAAGAAGCATTGTCAGGGCAAAGAGAGAAAGAAATCAATGAAAATGAACAGTCTTTCCTCAATACTTGCTTAAAAAGTAAGAAGAGTTTAAGTGGATTGAGAGTATAGCGTTTTAGATGGATTATAAACAGATGAGGTAAAAGGAACTTTCAATGTTTTCCACTCCAAAGATAATGGAGGGATTAGAGTCCGTTTTCCTTTCCAAACCAAGTCCAAGAGAGAGAAAGAGCAAAAGTCAGAGTGTAACAAGAGAAATTGTTATGAATGCTTATGCAAAGAATGCAGGGAAAAATGAATGGCAGATGGATGAATATTTTGATATAATAGAACTTGAAAACGGAAAAGGATAAACTAAACCAAAATCAAGAGCACAACTAAGGGTAAGAAAAATCACTGCCAACACTATTTAGACTGAAGGATCTCTAAACAGGCCACAGAAGGTTCACATTAAACATAATCAGAAACAAAACAAAGGGAGAATATGAATAGAAAGGTTTGCATTGCCAGAATACAGGTGCTCCCCAACACCCAGCAGTGGAAAGTAGAGGATTCCTATAAAAACTTTCATAAGTTGAATTAGCATAAGACAAAGAAGCAATTATCATTAATTTATATGGAAAAATTTTGAGCGTTCCTGAACCTCAAAAATAGCTCATCAAGTCATACCAAATAACAAATAAAACCTAAAATAACACTAACATATAATAAATGCAGGAATAATATGATAAAACAGTCTGTATTGAGCAGAATTAATGTATGTAAAATGTAGTTTCATTTATTTAAAAGACTGACTGATTTCTTCTTAAGTATAAGATTTTAGAACACCACATTTGTACACACATCAAGCCACTCAAGCAATAGGCTTTCAGTTTTATCTATCACTAATGTCAAATAAAAAAAGGCCACTTTGCTACTAGCACAACCAATAGTAACTTCGACAGCTTTCAAGATTTTTTTCCCTAAGTATAAATAGTGCGATGAATGGTGGATGCAAGCAAGCTCAGTGTGTGCACAATGTTATTATTTTGTTCACCAAAACTGAAATTCTTAATTACTCTTAGTTTTACCCTAAGTATAACACCCTTATTAGCTTTCTTAGAATTTTCTGATACCTTAGGACACACTGCACTAGCAGATGCGCAAAATAAATCCAGATAAAGCACAGAAGCTCGCGGACACAGTTCAAAGCTATGATGGCTTGATGCTGAGACCTCGAGTAGGGTTCTAAGGGAAGGAACTTGGCAAGGCCACTCTCACTGATAGGAAGGAACTTGGCAAGGCCACTCTCGCTGCCTTTATAACAGAAAATAAATGCTGAATGCTATTTTCACTTTTTGCCTAATTTTGTAAAAGCGAAAATCCTTTTTAGATTCCTTTCAGTTATAGAAAACAGGTACTCATACAGGGCTTTCGTAAAAGTGAAGTGGTGTAATGCAAACTTTTGAAAAGCAGGGGATACCTTTAATGAGAGATTAGAGGCTTGTTTTGGAAGGACAGGCAGAAAGAGCATTTCACAAATATCCTTTGTTTCAGTAATAGAGAATATTGATATGACTAAATTGGTTAAAGTTATAGAATACAAAAAGATAAAGGAAAATATTGTTTTATATCTGCAAAAAAACTAAAAGAAAATAAAACTTTATTCTTGGAAATAATGTAGAAAAGAAGTCATATATCCAGATAAATCAAACTATTTTGCCTTATGCAGAAAGGAAAGGTGACTAATTCTAAATTTGCTTCATAAAACAGGATACTGAGGACAAATATTGACTCTCCAATATTAAAAAAAATTAACTCTTTTAAACAATAATTTTGAGATGACTCCCCAAGAATGGAATTTTTAATTCTAAATTAATCACGTTCATTAACTCAATGAAACAGTGATGGGTACACTCACACCTTTGGTCCCGGGTTAAAACAGTGAAACAGTGATGGGTACACTCACACCTTTGGTCCCGGGTTATTTTTTCCTGGTCTTCACCACCGTCTTCCCTTATATTGCACAGTCTGACATTCTGGAGAGAGTCTTTGTAACAATATATAATGTAATAAATTATAAAATTTGATAGTACATCAAATCAACTGAATAAATTGTGATACACAAATTATAATTCTATTTAATATGTGATTTTATAATAGGTTTTCATCAAGCTACAAATGTGAGAAAAAAAGTTAAGAAATAAATATCATTTTTCTGAGGGAACATACCATTATTATCACATATAATTTTATTCTGCCAAATATAATGTTTTTGGTTGAGACATCATAATATAGGATGAAAAGTAGAGATATATGTGAAAAATTAATAGTTTTGAATTCCTCAATTGTATAGCACACATTCTGGGGCTTTGTTCATCATTTCCTCTGTTGTCTGTGTTTGGAAAATCCATTGGTGAAATTTAAGTCTACTTTTTACTTCATTCAATGACTATCTGACTCTCTGACTCTACTGACTATTCAGTGCTTAAACTACTTATTTCCTTGTCTCTCATGGCAATTCTCCACATTGACGTTCATTCTTCTCTAGCCATTCTTTATCAGGTTCCTTCCTGATTCTTCTAAATTTACATTCTATTAATGATCATCAAATACATATTCCCACCCTAGACCTCTCTTCTGATCTCCATATGTCCAGCTCTCTGTTGAAGCTGTTGATGAATACAGTAATATTTCTTTGAGCATATCTTCTTTTCTCCAATATTGGCTCTATTTAATGCATCTTTCAACCATATTAATGACTGTAATCCAGTTTCTCAAGTTGGAAATCTTGGAGTCATACTTTGCGGAAGTTGGCACTAGAGCTTAACTTTTCATTCAAACTATAATATGTTTGATAATAAAATAAGCACTCAATATAGTGGTCAATTAGGATGTGCAGCTACACTAGAATATCCTTTTTTTAATTTCAACTAATTGGTTACTGAGTCTGGAAAACTTATTGACATTTTTCGGACCTATTTTTTTCTTACGCAGTTACTTGTGATATTATCCCTAGAATATTCCTGTCCTAACTGATCTTCGTGCTTCTAACAGTTGCTTTTAACACTGATGTTGAAGTTATTTTTCTAAATCCCAAATCTGATTGTGTCATTCTTTTGTTTAAAATCCTATTGTATCTCTTATCTGCCTTTTAGGAAAGAAAAATGAATCTCTTTAGTATAATATATACATGTAAGCTCTAAATTGCTATCTACTTTGGGCTCCTTTGGAAGGATAAGTTAGTATAATGGTTAAATGCAGCCTGGTTTCTGTGTAAGTTGTGAAAAGCTGGAATGAGATTTGCTCCTTCCCAGCAAAGAGAAAAACCTGGGTTAACTACAAAGTCATAGCTTTTATTGAACCCATCAGATTTTTAAGGTTGCTGGGCAATAAAGTAGCCTGAATCTCGAAGAGAGGTAGACATCTGCAAGGAGAGATGGAACACAAGGACTTTCTCCCCTGGGGAATAGGACAGAGTGAAGCAGCATTATCTACCACACAAGTAGATAAAAATCAATCAAGTGAATAAAGAAAAATTGATGAATTCCTAAAATTAAGTGTGGACTAGTGTGACAATATTGAATCTCTAGGATCCTGGATCCAAGTGGAATTTGCACACACTCATGGATTCTTTTCTATGGACCTTAACTCTTTGCCCATGAGAAAGATTGGGGGATAATATGGGAGAGCAGAGAGAGCTCCTAATGGTGGTACATACATGGAACAGATCAGCCACCAGAGAGGAAAAGGTATAGAACCCCAGCCCCTGCCCTGATCCTTCTCACATATGGAGTAAAACCAAAAGAACCTAGGGGCAGGAGGCGGGGTGGGGCGGGACAGCAAACTCTGTCATCTTCAGGGTACAGATAAAGACACATCGATGCTGCATGAAAGACAGAAGAAAGGGGAAAAAACTTCTACTGGGAGGGATCAGAAGCAAAGACTTGTAGAACAAGCATCCTATCCAAATACCACTAGAAAAGTGGCAGAATACATTCTCTCACATAAATTCTACCACAGACACAAGATAGAATTTGGCCACCAGGGGAAGAAGAGGCATAAAATCTGAGATATGCCCTCCCTCCCTTGAGGTCTAGGGACACAGGACCTACTTAAGATTGAGGCTGGACCAAAATGACAGAGAACCTCTCTGCCCCCAATAGAAGTCTAAAAAGTATCAAATATTAAACTACAGAACTCTGCCCCTCAGGTGTTGGAAGAACATTGAGAGAGGGGGAGGGGGGATAGGGGATAGATGTCCCCCTTTGTGGTACAGGTATTCAGAGACAGCTGAAAATTAGGGTAGAACAAAAACCCCAGTGGTACTCTAGCCTCTGCCTCAAGCACAAGGCAATGCTAGAGAAAATAGAAAGCTGTCATACACTACATTAATCAAAATTGACTACAGACTGGATGGACTCAATATCTCATACTATAGCCTGAAAGAAGAAGAATGCTCATCTCTAGGTATAAACGTTATTTACCTAAGTCTTTACTGCTTTATACATGTTTTCCAGCGTGTAATAATTATGAAACACATAAAAAAGAGAGGAAAAAAATATTGCCATTGTCGAGATATAGCAATTAAAAGAACCAGACTCAAAGATGACCCAGACTTTGGAACTATCAAACAGAGACTTAACATAATGTTATTCATGATCATCAAAAAGTAAAACAACAAAAATGTCTACCAACTGATGAATAGATAAACAGATTATGGAACTCATATAAGGAAAGCTATTCAGCAAAAAAGGAGAAGGAACTTCTGATATATGCCATCATATAAATGAATATCAAATGCAGTTGTCAAAATTCTCAGACCATCACATAAAAAGTGTGAATTTTGAGAGAAGAGAAAGATGGCAGACTAGGTAAAAGCAGGGTTTGCCTCCTCCCAGGTCCACATTGAAATTATAACCAAATTATAAAATAATCAACGTGGAGAATCACCCGAAGTCCAGCTGATCATAATACATATGTCTGATAATATAGAGAAGGAGCCACATCAAAGCCAGTAGGAAGGACAAAGTCACCAATCAGGCAGGACCCGCACCCATGGGTGGTGGAGGAATGCCAGGAGGGAGAGCAAGGCTGCGGAGGTGCCCCTGAAGGAGAAGTGGGTCCAGGCCTCATCTGGGGGCTCTGTAGCCCAGGGTCCCAGTCCAGGGAAGAGGAGTTCCCAAAAACTCTGACTATAAAAATTAGAGGGGATTCTGTCCATCTGGTTGAGTCAGAAGGAGACTGAAACTCTAGACGACCCTTGGAAGGACCCTCTCACCTGCACTCACCTAAGGCACCAGTGGTGGGTCAGAGGTTCGTGCAAGATTCATACAGGGAAAAACTGCATTATCTGGCACCAGAATAAGGGCTGAATGGGCAGCCGCCATTGAGCCCTAGTCGGTCCCCCTACAGGGCAATCTACAGACTGCTCCAGCTTGACTGTGCAGACCCCTCCCACAAGGCCATTAGGAAGCACTGGCCTGAGGAGAACAGCCCGCCCCATCTAACTTGCAGATTGCTAGGGACTTTTGTTGATGGATAGCTGCCATGCCCTGTACTATTCAGGGCCATTAGCAGCTAGCAGCCAGCACTGTGAGTGCACATTTTGGAGGCAGTTTCAGGCAGATCAATGCTGCCAACAGGAACTTGGGCAGATCTCAGGGATCACAGCAGTTGGTCTTGCTGTGATCTGGGACTTTTGCGGGAACACACCAACAGTTACCAAAAGTGCAGTGAGACAGGCCCTATTGATCTGATGGCCATTGTCTCCTTGAGAACCTGCCCCACCTTATTCACAAATTGCCCCAGGCAGCCCACTGATAGTCAATGGCCAGTGCCCCTTCCCCTGGAGTCTCCCAATTCACAAAGGCAACAAACTTTGGCTAGCACAGGGCTGGCACTGCAGGGAAATCAGTTGCAGGCAGACCCCTGCTGCCTGCAAGAGCTACAGTATCACGTGGGTGAATCTCAGGGGTTTGTGGAACCACCCCAGACGGCAGCTGGTCTCACTGTGACATGTGACTACAGTGGGAATGTCCAAGCACAGAAGTTGCGGCACAGCAGAGGCTGTTTTGGCCTGATGACCCTTGTCTCCCTGAGATCTCACTTCACCCAAGCCACAAAGAGCCTGTAGCCCATTGACAGGCAGCCTCCCCACTCTACTTTTCTCTGGGGTTGCTCATTCTATGCTGGCAACAGAGCTTGGCTAGCTCAGTAAGCATATTTCAGGGAAAACAGTTGTGAGCAGACCACTACTGCCTGTACAAGCTGCGATATCTCTTGAGGTTATCACTGGGGTCTGTGGCACTGCCCCAGAAAGCAGCTTGTCTCCCTTTGGTCTGTGACTACTGTGGAAACGTGCAGACACAGAAATTGCAGAAAACTGAGGTCATTGGCCTGATGGCCCTTGACTCCCTGATTTCCTGCCCCATCCAATCCGCAAAGTGCCCATTGCACATTGATAGGCAGCTGCCTCTGCCCTGGAGTGGCACATTCTAAGCAGTCAACAGATTTCAGCCAGTGAAGTAAGCAAAGTTCAGGGAATACAGTAACGGGATGATCACTGCTGCCAACATGAGATACAGTATCGCTTGGGCAAATCTCAGGGGTTTTGTGGGCACATCACAGATAACAGTAGGTTACACAGTGTTATCTGACTTTGGTGGGAGCTCACAGGCCCAGAGTTGGCAGCAAATCTGGTGCTATGTAGGCCTGATGGCTCCGTGTCTCACTGAGATGATGCTCCACCTAACTCACAAATTACCTGTGGCAAACCTGCTCCCAGGCAACCCAGTCCCATCCCATGCTTTCCTTAGGTCACAAATTCAACCACAAACAACAGCACTCAATTCGTGTGGCCCACTCAAATCCTATTCATCCAGAAGAAGCATTTGGTGGCGGGCCATGAACTCATGCCTGCAAGCTTCGATAAGTCTTAAACAGACCTTGGGTGTTTTCAGGCCCAAGGTGGGCAGCAGCCAATCTTGTTGCAGTTAGAAACTTGTACAGGGAGTTACAGAGACAGCACTGGCATGTAAATTGATACTGCAGTGGCAGGGGAAATTTGCTCAATAGATCCAGGAGACTCCTGGGGTCCCTGCACCACCCAACGCACATATCACTCAGAGGATCTTCCAGTTTTAGAGACTTATGGGCAACTGACAGGCAGTGTCAGGCCTTGAGGAGCACTAAACAGCCCTAGATCAGGAAAGGGGAATAACTGCACCACTGCCTACAGCATTATCTCTTCCACTTACCTATAGATCCAGCATAGGCAACAACCATCTGTGAATCGCTTTGTAGCTCCCACCAGGTAGCTCTCAGCAATCAAAGGCAGTGGCTGACCTTGGCCTACTGGAGAGCCCTACCAAGGGGCCACAAAACCAATGTACCCGGAGGCTGGCAGTAGACCATGGCAGTGCAACTCCTGACTAGTCCTCTAAATGGTACGCACAAAGAGTGATCTCAACAAGTACACAAGCCTGCTAGGGCAAATCTCTCTCAGTGGGGTCAGCCCCCACACAACAACTTTTACTCTCTGGGTGTAGCCAATTTCCACAATTAGTCAGGCTAAGCGTTAATCCCATCCACTGACGTACTAACACCAATAAAGTTTTAGCTACAACAGAGCACACACAACCCACATGAAGATCACGTTCAGAGCTGCCGGGATAGGGGATCAGGAAGAGTGTGCCACTGGGCGACACAGGACACCTTCCACATAAGTCCACTTGGCCAAGGCTGAGAAACGGAATAAATGTTCCCAACACATAGAAACAAACAGAGAAGCTAATAAAATGAGAAAACAAAGAAACATGCTACAAGTGAAACAACAGGAGAAAACTCAAAAAAATAAGTTAAATGAAATGGAGGCAAGCAACCTACCCGAGAAAGAGTTCAAAATAATGGTTACAAGGATGTTCAATGAACTTAGGGGGAGAATGGATAAGCACAATGAGAATTTCAACAGAGAGATAGTAAGCATCAAAAAGAACATAGAAACCATACAAAAGAACCAGACTGCAATGAAGAATACAATAACTGAAATGAAGGATACACTAACTAGACGGATTCAACAGTAGATTGGATGAAGCAGAAGGTCAAATCAGTGAATCAGAAGACAGGGTAGCAGAATATACCTAATCAGAACAACAAAAAGAAAAAAAAAATTAAAAATGAAGATAGTTTAAGATACCTTTGGGACAACATGAAGTATAACAATATCCAGATCATTGGAGTACCTGAAGGAGAAGAGAGAGAGCAAGGGATTGAGAGTCTATTTGAAGAAATAATGACAGAAAACTTCCCTAACCTGGCAAAGGAATTAGACATAAAAGTTCAGGAAACACAATGAGTCCAAACAAGATGAATTCAAAACCCACTCCAAGATACATCATAATTAAAATGGCAAAGGTCAAAGACAAAGAGAGAATCTTAAAAGAAGCAAGAGAAAGGAAGCTGGTTACTTACAAGGGTACCCCCACACGAATGTCTGCTGATTTTTCAATAGAAACTTTCCAGGCCAGAAGAGATTGGCAAGAAATGTTCAAAGTTATGAAAAACAAGAATCTACAACCATGAATACTCTACCTAGAAAGGCTTTTGATTAAAATGGAAGATGAGATAAAGAGCATCCCAGACAGGAAAAAGCTTAAAGAATTCATCACCAACAAGCCATTATTCTAAGAAATGTTAAAGGGACTTCTTTAAAAAAAAAAAAAAGAAGGGGTAAAAAGAAACAAAAAGAAATACAAATAATAAAAAGGCAGCAACTATATATCTATCGATAATCTCTTTAAATGTAAATGGATTAAATGCTTCAATCTAAAGACATAGGGTAGCTGAATTGATAAGAAAACAAGACCCATGCACATGTTGTCTATAAGAGACCCACTTTAGATCAAATGACACTCACAGAGTGAAAGTAAAGGGATGGAAAAAGATAGTTCACACAAATGGATATAAAAAAAAAAAAGCTGAGGTAGCAATACTTATATCAGACAGAATAGACTTTAAACAAAGGCTATAATAAGAGACAGAGAAGGGCATTACATAATAATAAAGTGATCAATAAATCAAGAGGACATAACCCTAGTAAACATATATGCACCCAACATAGGAGCACCTACATACATAAAGCAATTATTGACTGACATAAAAGGAGAGATCAAAGGTAATACACTTACAATAGGAGACTTTAACACCCATGGACACCAACAGACAGATCTTCCAGATAAAAAATCAACAAGAAAACAATGGACCTAAAAGAAATACTAGACCAGATAGATTTAATAAGTATTTTCAGAGTATTTCATCCCAGAGCAGCAAAATATACTTTCTTCTCAAGTGCACATGGAACATTTTCCAAGATAAACCACACATTAGGGCACAAAACAAGTCTCAATAAATTTAAGAAGATTAAAATCATATTAAATATTTTCTCTGATTATAATTATATGAAACTGGAAATAGACTACAAGAAAAAAACTGGAAAATACACAAACAAAAGGAGGCTAAATAACATGCTAATAAACAATGAATGGGTTAACAATGTGTCTAGGAAAAAATCAAAAAATACCTAGAAACAAATGAAAATGAAAACACAATGACTCAAAATCTATGGGACACACCAAAAGCAGTCCCAATAGGGAAATTTATAGCAATACAGGCCTACCTCAAGAAAAAAGAAAAATCTCAAATAAACAATCTAACCTTACAGTTAAAAGAACTAGACAAAGAACAGCAAAGCCCAAAGTTAATAGAAGGAAAGAAATAATAAAGATCAGAGCTGAAATAAACAAAATAGAGTCTAGAAGAACAATACAAAAGATTAATGAAACCGAAAGCTGGTTCTTTGAAAGGATAAACAAAATTGACAAACACTTAACCAGACCCATTAAGGAGAAAAGAGAGAGGAGTCAAATAAATAAATCAAAAATGAAAGAGGAGAAATAACTAGACATCA
>NW_011888824.1:6960700-6961056 GCF_000151845.1 Pteropus vampyrus | reverse complement strand
AATTGACAAACACTTAACCAGACCCATTAAGGAGAAAAGAGAGAGGAGTCAAATAAATAAATCAAAAATGAAAGAGGAGAAATAACTAGACATCACAGAAATAGAAAGGGTTATGAGAAAATATAGACCGATATCTCTTATGAATATTGATGCAAAATCTTCAACAAAATATTAGCAAACCAAATTCAGCGATACATTAAAAATATCATATACCATAATTAAGTTGGATTTATTCCTGGGATGCAAGGTTGGTACAATATATGCAAATCAATTAATGTGATATACCACATTAACAAATCAAAAGATGAAAACCATATGATCATATCAATAGATGCAAAAAAAAGCATTCAACAAAA
>NW_011888824.1:6960241-6960650 GCF_000151845.1 Pteropus vampyrus | reverse complement strand
AAAAAAAAGCATTCAACAAAATCCAGCATCCATTTATAATAAAAACTGTCAGGAAACTGGGAATAGAGAGAACATACCTCAACATAATAAAGGTTATTTTTGACAAACCTATGGCTAATATCATACTCAATGGGGAAAAGCTAAAAGTGTTTTCCTTACAATCAGGAACAAGACAAGAATGTCCACTTTGACCACTCTTCTTTAACATTGTATTGGAAACCTTAGCCACAGAAATAAGACAAGACAGAAATAAAAGTTATCCAAATTGGAAAGGAAGAAGTAAAACTCTCATTATTTGCTGATGACATGATACTATATATAGAGAACTCTAAAGATTCCACCAAAAAATTGTTAGAACTGACCAATGAATTCAGTAAAATAGCAGGTACAAAATAAATATTCAGAAGTC
>NW_011888824.1:6945288-6960191 GCF_000151845.1 Pteropus vampyrus | reverse complement strand
ATATATAGAGAACTCTAAAGATTCCACCAAAAAATTGTTAGAACTGACCAATGAATTCAGTAAAATAGCAGGTACAAAATAAATATTCAGAAGTCAGTGGCATTTTTATATACCAATGATGAACTTTCAGAAAGAGAAATTGAGAACACAATTCCATTTACAATTGTGTAAAAATTATAAAATACTTGGGAATCAAATTAACCAAGGAGGTAAAAGATCTGTTCTCAGAAAATTATAAGTCATTGGAAAAAGAAATTGAAGAAAATACAAATAAATGGAAGTATATACTGTGCTCATGGGTAGTAAGAATCAACATCATTAACATGGCCATACTACTCAAAGCAATCTATAGATTCAATGCAATCCCTATCAAAATACCAATTCATTTAGGATTACAAATAATCCTAAAACTTATATGGAACCATAAAAGACCCCAAATAGCCACAGCAATCTTGAGAAAGAAGAACAAAGTTGGAGGTATCACACTACTTGATACCAAACTATACTACAAGGCTACAGTAATCAAAACAGCATGGTACTGACATATAAACAGATACATTGATCAAAGGAGCAGAATAGAGAGCCCAGAAATAAATCTATGCCTATACACTCACTTAAAATATGACAAAGAAGGCAAGAATATACAATGGCATAAAGACAGTCTCTTCGATAAATGGTGCTGGGAAAATTGGACAGATACATGAAAAAAAGAAAAAAGCAAAAGGAAACTGGACTACCTTCTTACACCATATACAAGGATAGACTCAAAATGGACTAAAGACTTAAAAGACCTGAAACCATAAAGATTCTAGAAGAAAACATAGGCAGTAATTTCTCTGATATTGCTACAAATAATTTATTTCCAGACATATCTCCTCAGGCAAGGGAAACAAAAGAAAAAATAAACAAAAGGGACTACATCAAATTAAGAAATTTTCATATAGCAAAGGAAATCATCAACAAAATGAAAAGATAATCGACTGAATGTAAGAAGATATCTGCTTATGACACATCTAATAAGAGGTTAATATCCAAAATATATAAAGAACTCATACAATGCAACAACAAAAAATCAAACAATCCAATTAAAAAATAGGCGAAGACCTGAACAGATATTTCTCCAAAGAGGAAATACAGATGGCCAATAGACATGTGAAAAGATGCTCAAGGTCACTAATCATCAGAGAAATGCAAATTAAAATCACAATGAGATCACACCTGTCAGAATGGCTATCATCAATAAATCAAAGAATAAGTGTTGACAAGGATGTGGAGAAAAGAGAACTCTCATATACTGTTGATGGAATTGCAGATTAGTACAGCCACTACAGAAAACAATCTGGAGCTTTTCAAAAAATTAAAAATGGATATGCCTTTTGACTCAGCAATTGCACTTCTGGGTATTTATCCAAAGAAAACAAAAACAATAATTCATAAAGATCTATGCATCCCTATGTTTATGGCAGCACAATTTGCAATAGCCAAGATTTGGAAGCAACCTAAATACCCATCAACAGACAATTGGATAAAGAAGTTATGATTCATATATACAATGGAATATTACTCAGCCATTAAATAAAAATGAAATTCTACCATTTGCAATGATGTGGATGTACTTAAGGTTATTATGTTGAGTGAAATAAGTCAGACAGAAAAGGATAAATACCATATTTATATGCAGAATCTAAAGAACAAAAAGAACGAACTAATCGAAAACAGACTCGCAACTATAGAAGACAATCTGGTGATGGCCAGAGGGGAGGGGTTGGGTGGGCTGGAAGAAAGGGATGAAGGGTTAAAGAAGTACAAATTAGTAGTTAATAGATGGTCATGGGGGTGGGGAGTACAGCATAGGGAATGCAGTTAGCATTAATACAATGGCCAAGTGGAGAGCCAGAGAGAAAGAGCAATTAGGGGGGTCATTTTATAAACTATATAAATGTCTAACCAATGTATTATATACTTGAAAGTAATAATAAAATAAAATTTTAAAAAATATTTATTATAAAACTATGTAAAAAATGTGAATTTTACAATATGTACATTTAATCTTAAAACTAAATTTGAAATTAAAATCAGGGAAAAAAATGCAGACTACCTGCATTCGAATCCTGGCTCTACAATTTATCAGCTATACTACCTTTATCAACTTGCTTTTTTCTGTCTGCATTCCTACATCTATAAAACTGGGGCAATGATAAAGATAGTATACCTACTTCACAGAGTTGTTGTAAAGACTTAAAACATATAATATTTATTAAGTTACATTAATATGTTATTATTATAAAATTTACAACCTTATATCCCAGCAGTGCCACACAGTAGCAGCTATCTAGTCATTATGAACTATTTAAGGTTCGTTCCACTAATCCACCCTACTGTTTTATGCCATATATCTCTGTGCTTGCTGCTTCATCTGCCTGGAATGCACTTACCCACTATTTCCAGCAGTAGCAAACTTCTCATCCTTAAAGACAGTTTACATGTCTCCTCTGCAGGCTTTCTCTACCACTTTTCACTTTTATCCAGGTGTAGAGGATTTATGTCTATGCACCAATACGTATGTCTATTTTTGCACCAATCACACAGTGTTGTAATTATTTCTTGAATATTTTTTCTCGTCTCTCATATTATGACTTTGAATAAAAGCCACATTGCATTTGATGTTCTGTCCCACATCTTAATTCATGGCATGACATATGATAGATGTTCAATAAATATTTGAATAAATGAATAGATAAAGAAATCTATTATGGTTCACTTCAATCTGGCTACCTAATAGCACTGCAAATGCTCTTGGCTGATAACTCTTAAAATGCCAGAACTAAAGGAGTATCATAGAAAGAACTTATCTGAAATACCAGAGCATGTAAAGTCAATCAATACGATAGCACATGCTGTTCTTATAAGTCAGGATCTGCAGGAAGCCAGGGTCCAGCAAGGTAAATAATGGATTACTGATTAGATAAGCATCACAGCAGGTAGAAGGAAAGACCAAATGCAGACTATTGTAGACTGAACAGAATCTAGTATATCAGATTCAGGTTGCAAACAGGCTTTGTGCTAGGCCTTCTAAGAAAAAGGACTCCCAGCCTTACAAGCTTTAACTTGATCTCAGTTAAATTTGGTCAACTTAAGACTTGACAGCCTGATTTGTCTCTATTCTGGAAAATTCTGGTTTTGTTTTTCTTGTCGTTAATTTGTATAGTGTCCAGATTTGCTTCACCTTTGTTTCATTCTCTCAACATAACCTTGTTTTATGTTTCTGAACACTTGGGAGGCTGAGGGAGTTTACTGTCAGTAGAATAGTCAGTGATGGGTCATCTGAGGACATGGCACAATGCTATGATTGTCAAACAGGTGTAAAGCTGTGCAATAGTGAGAATGTGATATAACGAAGAGGCAGAGCACTTTCGGAGCCCAGTATTTGCAACATAAATGATTCTTAAAACAGGAAACACTGATATCATTGCATGTGCTCTCAGCAATTGATAAATCCAGAAGTGACTCTCAGGGGGTATTATCCTCAGTGATACGTCTGCTAAGGACATGCTAAAAAAAGGTTTTGCTGGGGTGAAGGAAGCAGCTCTCATGGAAACTGCCAAACATACCTAGATTCTGCTTCTTTCTATCATCATTTGATCCTTCTCTGTCAAATAAAATGCAGTCTGCAGAAATTTGGAATTACATTATTTAACCTGCAGCAGCCCTGCAGTCCTACAGTGGGAGAATATATAATTAATCCCTTGTAATGAGATTGTCTTACCTGTAGTTACTAGACTGGCAAAGTGTGCTAAGTCAACATTTTACAGATATCCTTATCTGGATGAGACTTTGATTCTCTGATCTATATTAGAGGTCAAAATAGGTCAAAGGATTAAGTATTTGGACAGGTAGAATATGTATTCAGGAATTAAGGCACATACAGATTTTTTAATTTCATATATATGTATATATGGATAAGGTTTTTTCTTGTTCCAGCTAACTTCAATCACATGTCAATGTGTCTGTGAGCTATGAGCTGTTAGCTACTAGAAGTTTAACAATGAAAGAAATATGTCCATAGGGATTTGAATTACACAGGTAGAAGCATTTGTCAAAATTTCCTGGAATGGAATACTTATAATCTGAGCATTTCCTTGTATATAAATAATAATGCTAAAAACTCAAATGGAATAAAAAATTATTGAACTCTGGTTAATGATATGCATGCTAAAATGTTGTCTGCAACTAGCTTTGAAAGGCATCAAAAATAAGATAAATTGTTGGATGTATAACAGGATTTGTATGTTGAAAACTCAGTGTGGTTAAATATTAATTGTAGAATCTCAGTGGTAGATTGTTATTGTACATTTGAGATTTTTAATAATAAAATTTTGAAAAACATAAAAAAGGACTGGCCAAGTTAAAATTGGGAGCAAAGGAGAGCTCTAATAAGATATAGCTCAATAAAATATAACTAATAAACTGAAGTTAGATACAGGTTGGCAAAGAAATGTTGTTATATCTATAAGTTGTATGTGAAAATAAGATTTCAAGATAAAATCTGAGTTCGAAACCAATAAAAGCCAACCAGAAGGCAAGGGCAGGAGAAGTTCATAGGAATACTCATGGATAGAAGTTACTGCTATTGGTATTTGTTTGTTTGCCTTAGACCTAGTCCCTGAGAGTATGCCTTTGTAAATTTTGAATGCAAAGTCTTTGAAACCCAGTGTCTCATAAATATACTTGAACAGAATTTACCTAATTAACATATATTTTCTGATTGTATATCATGTATTAAAGCAGGAAATCATGCTTCATGATAAGCTTCCAACTGGATAAAACTCAAAATTACACTCTAGCCTTAAAAGAAGTTATTTCAATTGGGTAATAAGTGCTCACAATGAGCACTTTTTCATGATTACAAAAAAAAAAAAAAGTTCTGATTGGGAAAATATGCTTATTACAGCAACTTCTGTGTAGCAGTTACATAAATTGCCCTTCATTTTTCATCCAATACTATACAAAATTGTTAGCTTTCTATACTTTTTATGTGGTTGTATAGTCTTCTCTGAAGGATCACGTGACCTGGATGTCTCACAGCATAGTTAAACAAAGGCAGAAATAAGAGCCATCCTGAAAAGGGGGTGGGGGGAATAGTACTGAGATCAATAAACATATACTTGGTCATAGAAATAAAAGAAAAAATATAAGAAGTATGTGTAAACAAGAGCTATGATAAAGCAGGAAATGAGACAATCAAAACACAGCAAAGTTTTAATTTTGTCGGAACTAATGTTAAAGATGTAAAAGAAGTGTGTTCCTTTTCAACATGCTATTATCTCTTTTCTCACCCCAAATGCTGTTACTTACTTCCTCTCAACATCACATCGAACTGAACAAAGAAAAGAGCAAAATTGCATATAATTATCTGTAAGAGTAGCAAAAACTAGAACAGTCTCTTCAACAGGCCTGAAAATTTGATTAATTTCTGGGAGATAGAAGGCTTGTCATCCTTATAAGACTGTTGTGCTGTCAGCTCATTATGAAACTCAAGCAAAAGCTGCCTAGTGAAAAAGCGGGCAGGTTTCATCCAGTAAGTATGTGTGCTAGTCCAGGCCCTGTGAGAAGCAAGATATAAGAGAAAATGGGAAGAGATCCAAGGGAAGCTAGGAAAATCATCACATTATGATTCAAATCTGACTCTGAGTGAAGGAGAGAGGAAAGAGAAGATGCAATGTTGAGCGGAAACATCACTGACTTAAGTTTAAAGGAAAATTTGGCAAAACTGTTTGGGAGTCAAAGTTGCTATCAGAGGAGTCTAATCCAGGAACAGGCCTGCCTTTGAATCCCTGCCATCATTACTCCCGGGCAAGAGCAGTCTGTGGGAAGTATGACCTTCATTAAAATGTGGCAATGAATATCAGAACACAGCACCTGAGTTTCTCTGCGAACTTTGCTTCCTGCAGCCTCAGCCCTGAGAGGGGTATGTTCATGGCCGCTGCAGACCACACTTTGCACTCCACTACACACGTATGCAAAGGAAAGCTCCTCCATGGTTCCCAGAGTCCTCTCTTCCTGAGAGAAATCTTAAATAATGTCAATAATTTGAATTTTGAATAGGGAGGTTTGTGAGGAGAACTATAGATAGCTCCAATCTCTGCAGTTGATCTGAGAGCTGCCATTGTTCTTCATTCTCCCTCCTCTATTTGTTTCAGATTTCCCTCATCCTTGGCTCTCACCTTGGCAGGTCATGGTGTTCCATGGTGGTATAATCCAAACCTTCATTTCTGAGGGCTGTGACTTCTTGATAATTATATTCTTCTTAGTCTGGGTTTGCTGCGCATGTCCATTTACAGTTACAATGGGGCAATGGAACACCAAAAGGTGTTCACGTGGATCATTGGGGTTCCACACTTATTTTTCCCTGTCTCCAACTGGAAGAGCAACCTTACCGACTCCTAAGAGTCAGCATCAATTTCCCATACCATTGACTCCTCTTCTTGCCTGCTGGTCACTGGCAACAAGGACTTCAGTGTGCCCTGGGAGCTGCCACAGCTTGTATGTCAGTGGTCCCCACAGTGCATACTTGCCATGGTGATGCCCTTAAAGGCACAGCATCTCCTTACTCAGAATCCATTGCTTTTTGCTAGATGAAACAATTTCTGATGTGATAACAAGTGTTTGTGCTTTGTTATGTTTCTGATTTTCTCTTTTTAATTTGAATCTTAAAGCCATAAAATCATTTTGAAATGAACTATATCTGTTCCCTCCTCCCAATGCATGCTCAGATTGTTGAAAAAAGTAAATAAGATAATGCATGTAAAAGAGATTAATGCAGCATTTGGTACAAAGTAGGACAAAATAAATAAATCTTTCCCAATGATAAACTATAATATACTTAGAATGAACATTTTATTTCATATTGCTATTGTAGTATCTGTTTTTCATTTAATACACAATAACTGAGGGCCAATTTGTATCATATGCAGCACTAGGCATGGGAATGATTAAGAAGTTGCCTTTAAGCCATTTTGAGTTGAGCTCTATACTTTCCAGTTCCTCTTTTATACTCAGTCAATAAAAATGCCGCAGGGGCTTATGTGTTACACAAATAACTTTACCACTTAAAAATATTAAAATATCCTTGAATATTTAAATATATTATTATTGAAATGATGGCCTTTTTTTTTTTCAGGGGAAATTACCAAAAAAAAAAAAAAAATTATCCCAGTTGCTTTAATGTATTGGTATGTAGCACAGTTTTCAAGTAGTTTGTAATAGATGTATCTAGTTAAAATTTGGTTCTAGATATTATTCACATTTCAGATATTTAGTAAAGCAAGCAGATATTCATCTTCCTTACACTTCCTATACAAATCTGGGACTTATTTGGTTTTGGTGGCTGATTAAAACTTTTTACTTTATGTCCTCTGTAGTTTACACTGTCTGATAGTAATTAGCAAGCAGAATTTGTTAAGAAATAGTGAATAGCATATCTCAGTAAAAAAGTCGATATCCTTAGTAACACTAAATTTTCATCGCCCAGAGGCAAAAAAAAAAAGAAAAAGAAAAACCCACTTATTCTTTCTTTGGTCTTTTCTTTTGTCCTGTCATAATATATTGAATATTTTGCTTTGATTAATGTTCCTATCCCGGTGTTCTGTACAATTACAGTAAAAGCTCTACACTTATCAAAAATATCAGCTTTATAGCACTGTTGAATTTACTGAAAAAGTAGACTATTTGAGCAACAAAAAATTTCCTTTAAACAGTAAAATACCAGTTGAAGAAAAAATAACAAATCTTTAAATCTTTACAGGGAAAAAGTGAAACAAATAGAATAAAAAGAAAAAAGATAAAAGAATAAGCAAAGAAACAAATGATAAGAAAGCTGAGAATGTAATTATCATAAGATATACAATGTCAGGGACATTTTCAAATAATTTTTATTCCATGTCATAGTTCAGTCTTAGCACATAAATAGTCAGTTCCAAAAATGGAAATTTAAAACATTTTTTTAGGGTTTTTGTTATAGCCTGAGATTGTTCCTATTGACTTAAACGTAGAAGGGCCAAGACAAATGGTTTTTGAAGATTGACTCCAAACTTTTTAAAAATCTTTTTGGTCACTTTTGAAATGGATAGTTTAATTATCATTACTACAAGCAATAATCCACTCTAGTCTTCCAGAAATTTTAGAAGAATAAATTCTTTTTATTTTGCACATTATTATTTTTCAGGATAAAAAATATTACTCTAATTTTATGATCACAAAACAAGACATTGATGTAAATTACATTATAATGGCTTGGGGCCAGCCCTTAGGATAGAAGCAAAGAGGGCAGGTTTTATGGGTGACCTAAAGCGAGAGGCTCTAAAATCTTACTAATGAATACATATACCATGCTTGCTTGCCATGGAACATTACACTCCCAACAGAGTCATTGTTAAAGTTAATGATTCCAGAAGGCCTCTATAATAATGCAAATGTTTCACCAGCAGTCAAAATATTAATTTATTATTATTAATTTTAAAAAATATAAATATCTGCCTGCCATGTCTTAAAGTATGTGGATTACTAAAAAGGCATGACAGAGAAATGCTGAGAGGAGGCAGAAAGAACGTATCATATCAGATGTGGACTCAGGACACTAAAGTTGTAAGATGAGCTTCTGAAACTGGGGAAGTATAATAAATCAATGTGTTAGATATTGTCATTTGACACTCAACGAAATGTTTCATTTTCTTATTTTATGTTTCCATCCCCTGTATCACAGGAGCTATGTGGCTAAAAACTGCATATCCCAGATATCCTTGCAACTAGTTTTCTGCATGAGATGAGCTTCTACCATTGAAATGCACACATTCGAGTTCAGAAGATGGAAGAGGTGGAGGTCATTTTTCATTATTTAGTGGAGCAGTCCCGATAAGCAGAATGCAGCAGATGTTTCATATGCTAAGTAGAGCCAGTCTGTTTGCCCATACCAGTGAAATACATGTGGGTGAGTGGTAACTGTGAGGTTGGTAGTTGTGTAAGCACTTTCCTGAACACTGGATGGCAGTAGCATTTTTTAACCTCTAACTTCTCATCCAGCACAATTTCTAAGCACCTAAATTCTGGTATTGAATTCTTTTCTGCTTAAAAACATTAAGCTATCTATTCCCTGCTTGAATACTGACAAACAATGTCCAAAGATTCAGGAATTAGGAATACTAAAGAACTAACAAAGGAAGAAGGAAAACAGATGCCAAGGGCCTGTAAAGGGAAGATTTGCCTCAACCAAAGAATTTATATGTACCACTTAATAGGAAAGTGGCCAATACCCATGAAATACAATCATCCTCTGGACACAGTGAGGAGTGTAAAAGGGCAGTTGCAAATACATGGGGTCTGGGAAAGGCAGACTTTGTCATAGGTCTGGATCTGAAGTAATATCTCAGGGCAATAGACTAAGGTAAAACAGAGCAATAGACTGGTAGAAGGGAAAAACAAGAAGGCTTGCTTATATAATTTGCTAAATATTAGAAAATTTTAGCATTGGGTAAGATTATTCATTCAAGTCTGCTTTGACAATTTGACATTTATGGCATAGATTGATAGCAATGACAAGATTATCTTTCAAGATTATAAATGATAAGGAAGTTTTTGTCAAGAGAAGAAACAGAAAAAGTGAGAAATTAAGGTCTAGATGGCTCCCTACACATTCTTGGTAATAAGTGGTAAAAGCCTTGTAGAAGATTCTGGGGACAAGTCTTATCAATTGGCATTTAGTATTGTAGTTTAACAGATTTAGTTTAGATTCAGAAAGCCCTCAATTTAAATTTTGTTAGAGATGCCGCTATTAACTTCATTGATAATAGGACTGTAAGTTTGTAGTTTCATTTGGTAGAATGTCAGGTAATTTGCTATGTTATTGTAACTCAATTAAAATAATTAATCATTAGAATCTACAACCAAGATACAGGATTAGAGAATGAACAACACTCCAGAGTCCTGGCTTCATTCCCAGCTCAGTCAATATCTATTACAAATAAATAATCTCACCTGCCTATTTCATTTTCTCCATCTATAAATCAAAATTCTTAGAGTTACTTAGTTAAGCCCTCAGAGCAAGTTGCAAAGATAAAGAAGGTAATGTTTGTAAAGTTGTTCGTAAATCCTCAACTATGAATTATCATGCAAAGGTTGTGATTATGCAGTTATTATTTAAGTAAACAATATATAATTATGTAATTCTATTTAATCTTGAAGTAACTGGCCAGATAGAACTGCTAATATCAGATACACACGCACACACACACACTCACGCACATGCATGCACACACACAAATGGCTATTTATTTCCATATTTCTAAGACATATTTGAAGACCGGTTCAACTGGTGATGACATCAGATGAGGTAGACACAAGTTGGTCAGTTTTGTATTGTTCCTGGAGTCATTCCAAGAGCCCCAGCTTAGAAACTGCTCGTCAACCTCATCCAACAATTTTGCACAGCATTTAAATTCCTGTATTAAATTACATATTGTTTAAAAATCTAGAGTGGTTTCTGTTTCTAACATTAAATGGTGCCTGATTTTTTCTTTGGCTACTTTACCCAAAATACTCACTGAAATATAAAACTACAAAACTTGTAAAACAAAACACTTTTTAAAAAAAAATTTCTCTCCTTCTTCATGGGTAAAGATCTTTCTTTATTAAAATGTCTACGCATCCACAGTGTGAGTTTCTCTTTCTATACACCCTTACCAATACTTGATATTATAAAATTTTCTTATCTTTGTCAATAGAAAGGATGAAAAACGGCACCATTATTAGTTTATGGTAAATTTTACCTGATTCTTGTTCTGTGACTTGCTCATTTTTCCATTTTTCTACTGTTTTGCTCATTTTATTTTAAATTCTATGTCTATAATTGAGTACTAAGCTCATTCTGTCCTGTATATTAAAATGTTATCACTGCATCTATCTGTCATTTTTTCACCTATTCTATGATGGCTTCACGTTTTTTTATTATAGGTATAATCAAATGTATTAATCTTTTTTATTTATTTTGCATTTATGTATCTTACATTAGAAACAATGTTCTCTAATATTGTCTTCTAATAAATTTACTGATTTTTGTTAAAACAAACATGGTCTTTAATACATCTGGAAATTTTTTTTTTGAAACATGAGCAGTAATGATTTAGCCTTACTTTTAAATAGATGGTAAATTATTATAAATTGATTTATCAAATAATTCACTATTGCCTGCTAACTTTATACACCAATTTTATCATCTATATTTCCATGTATAAAGAGTGCTACTTTTAATCTTTACTTATTGTGTTACATTGAATTTTTGTAGCACCAGTCTTTTTACTTATTATAGATTTATAATGTATTTGGATATCCACGAGGAAAAATTTTCCCTTTTTATATTTCTTTCAAAACTTTTGTTGACTGTTATGAATTTAATTTCTAAAAGATAATGTAGATATACTTGGTGATTGTATGGAATTTGTAGTTTAGTTTTGGCTTTACAACATTGAGTATTGCTACTTGATTCCATAATGCACCTCTTTACTTAAATGTCTTTCAATGTTCTCACATATAGTTATAACATTTTTCCCATTAAAGTCTTCCACAGTGCAAGATCATAATAAAGACTTAATTCTAATTATAACTAGTAAAATCATCTTGGAAAAGTCAACTTATAATATTTTTAATATTAAAATTAAAGAAAGATTTATCTGGGCATAGAGGTAAGAAGTTAAATGTATAAGGAAGAAAACCAGAGTAACATTAGATTTCCTTACAGCAACACTTCATATCAAAATAAAATCATGCAACAAGTATATGAAACTTAAATGAAGAAAAATATCAGTAAAAGATTTTATATCCTGCCCAGTCAATCTGCAAACATAGAGATCATAGGCAAGTCCTTGTAATTGTGTAAGAATGTAGGTTTTACAACCGATAAGAAACTATAAAAGTGAAATCAGAACAAAAGTCTAATGCAAATCCTGTGCACTTAACTATAACATAGTGTAGTGAGCAAAATGAAAGCCAAAATTGTTTAAATATGTGAAAATGATTCATGAAGTCGTATCATGGGCTTGTATTTGGTCTACTGTTGTTGGCTCTAATTCTAAGACTATAACCTTAACCCAGGCAGCCTTGTTGCAGATGCAAATGTATAAGTGGTTTAAAACAGTCTTTGCAGAAGCATGGTGCATGGTTGGTTTAGCCAAAATTCATATCCATAACTGTACAAGTAACTTATGCAGCTCTCATCTTTTCTTAGGAGAGTGACTTAACTTGATCTATTAGTGGGTTCTTAATAGCTTAACACGTGTTCATGTCCAATTATTTGAATAAAGTCTAGACTAGAAAAAAATAAGTTAATTTTATTCAGAAAAGTTCACAGAATAGACTAATAGATTAAATTATGTAACAATAAGTTAAAATAATATATGAAGAGTTATAATTTTAATAATAATGGTATAATCAGGAATTATGGAAGAGCAAAAAAGTCCAATTAAGATTGTTTCTAAATATGTTGTAAATGTCCTGTCAGTTTTTGTGTATCTTATTTTTGTATCCTCTAAAGTGCCCAGCACTAAACCCACATTGCAATTGAAAATGTTTAGTAAATTTTGATTGAAAAAGAAAGAAAAGACTTTTAGTCTATAAAATCAATGTACAAAAGAACTATCAATAAGAAAAATATAAAGTATCTCTGTGGCCTTGAAATCGTGAAGAAACTGATAACTATAATAAAAAAGATTGATAAATTGAAATGCATTAAAGTTGAGGATCTTTATCTCTTAATACTTAAATCAAAAGACATAATTAAAAATGAAAATCTAACTCATAAACTGTCAAAAAGCATTTAGAATACTTACAACCCAATGTAGGTTTATTACCTATAGTATATAAGGAACTTCTACAAATAAATTAAAAAAACACAAATAATTTACAAATAAAGAAATATTAGCAAAATATATAAAAGGCATTTTATTTTGTTTGTTTTTCTGTTTCTTATTTTTATTAAGTTTATTGGGTAACATTGGTTAATACAATTATATAATTTTCGGGTGTACATTATAATTTGACAATTGAATCTGTATATTCAATTGTGTTTACCACCCAAAGTCCAGTTTCCTTCAGCTACCGTATATTTGACCCCTTTTACCTTGTCTACCTTCCCCCTCTTCCCCCACCACCTACTCTCTGTAACCACTAGTCTTAAAAGGCATTTTAGATCAAGGAAACATGTATGGAAAACAAACATGGAAAGAGGTTTGACTTCCCTAGAGATCAGATAAATAAATACTAATACCATGAGATACCTTTTTAACTTAACAAATAAGCAATAACAAGGAACTTCGACAATATCAATTATTATAGAAGATGTAAATAAATAGGGACATTTCTGGGAGTAGTGTGAATTGATACAACCATCAATTTGTAAGGCTGACATTTCTTCACTTTATAACTAGAAATAACTAGAAATTTCACATCCAGGTGTATACCATAGGAAACACTTGCTGGTGTGCATCATCAGGCTTCATGCATAAGAATGTTCATAGAATCACGTTAGTAACAGCCACAAACTGGAAATAATACAAATGCCAATATGCGATATTAGTTAAAATAAAGTTAAGTATAGCCTCACAATGAAATATTCATCAGCAAAAAACAAAATGACTATTTAGATGAAATATTTTGTCATTTGAAGAAAGATATGTTTATGAGGGAAGAAATGAAGGCAGTATCTATTAGCCTAAAGTTGAACACCTGTTTCACCTAAGACTTAACAAGGCAGTTTTACTTGCTCTTTTTTATATGTGAGTATAACCCATGTTCCCAGCCCTCAACACATATATACACAAGTACTTATTCTGAAATTGTTTTAGAATCCACACAGGTTTATTTATTCACAAATAAATTTAGTTTTAAAAAATGATTAGAGTAAACATTTTAAATATTTTGAAAAAAGGGGAGTTACAGTAAACAAGGAGAGCATACACCAAAAAGGAGACAAAGATATCGATTTGAAATAAAGTCACAGTGTTTGTATTATTTCAGAACTTTTAACTAGTAGGGTGGAGAGAATTGTGTAGCTGTCTGTCGTACTATAAAGACAATGTGTCTTAACTTTTCCACAGAAACTTTGCAGGCCAGAGGGATTGGCATGAAATATTCAAAGTGATGAAAAGTAAGGACCTACAACCAAGATTACTCTACCTAGTAAAGCTATCATTTAAAATTGAAGGACAGATAAAGAGCTTCCCAGACAAGAAAAAGCTAAAGGAGTTAATCATCACCAAAGTAGTAGTATAAGAAATGTTTAAAAAAACTTTTTCAAAGAGAAGAAAAAAAAGATCAAAAATATAAATAATAAAGTGGCAGTAACTACATATCTACCAACGATTACTTTAAATATAAATGGATTAAATGCTTCAATCAAAAGACAGGATGGCTGAATGGATTAGAAAACAAGACTCACATATACTGCTTACAAGAGACTCACTTCACACTGAAAGACACACACAGACTGAAAGTAAAGAGATGAAAAAAGGAATTGCATAAAAATGGAAATGAAAAAAAAAAGAAACAGCTAACAAGAGACAAAGAAGGACCCAATAATTTCACTTCTGGGTATTTATTTGAAGAAACTCAAAATATTACTTGCAAGGGACATGTGAATCCCTATGTTCTTTGCAGCATTATATACTATAACCAAGATATGGAAGCAACCTTGATGTCCATGAATGAATGGATAACAAAGAGGTGGTACATATATACAATGGAATATTACTCATAAAAAGAATGAAATCTTGCCATCTGCAACAACATAGACCTAGAGGATATTGTGCTGAGTGGAATAAGTCAAACATAGATAGACAAATGCAATATGATTTTACTTA